>NC_040045.1:30292116-30428525 GCF_003713205.1 Coffea eugenioides | reverse complement strand
AATCCAGGATGGATGGATCATCCTAATTTTAATTATGCAGTAAGGCCACCAGGATTTTCACATCAGTCACAATATCAACCTAGACCTCAACTTTCACAGCAACAACCTGCTCCTAAATCAGGTATGTCACTTGAGGATATTGTGAAATCTTTGGCTACTAACACTCAACAATTTCAACAGGAGACGAAAACTAGCATTCATAATTTGGAGAATCAAATGAGCCAGTTAGCTTCCACAGTCAATAGATTGGAATCCCAATTATCTGGAAAGCTACCTTCGCAGACAATTGTCAACCCCAAGCAAAATGCTAGTGCCATCACATTAAGAAGTGGCAAAGAGTTGCCTGAGCCGAGCAAGAAAATTTCTGAACAAGCAATCGAGGAAGAGCTCGAAAAAGAGGGGAATGTGTCTCAACCTAGAGCCTTGGAACAACCAGATTTTGGAGAAAAATCAACACAAGTGGTTACACCTCCGCCTCCATTTCCTAGTCGACTGGCAAAGTCCAAAAAGCAAGAGCACGAACAGGAGATTTTGGACACTTTTCGAAAAGTTGAGGTAAATATCCCTCTTTTAGATGCAATTAAGCAAATTCCTAGATATGCTAAATTTTTGAAGGAATTATGCACTGGTAAGAAAAAGTTGAAAGGAAACGAGAAAGTGCATATGGGAGAAAATGTTTCGGCAGTTTTGCAGAAAAAATTGCCTCCTAAATGCAAGGACCCAGGTATGTTTACTGTCCCTTGCAAAATAGGTAATATTAAAATTGAAAAAGCTATGTTGGATTTGGGTGCTTCGATAAATGTTATGCCTCGTTCTATTTATAATTTGATGAACATTAGGCCTTTAAAAGAGACGGGCGTAATAATTCAACTGGCTGATCGATCAAATGCCTATCCTGATGGAGTTTTGGAGGATATTTTAGTGCAAATTGATAATTTGATTTTTCCTGCAGATTTTTATGTGCTTGATATGGAGGATGATAATTCTAATTCATCTCCAATACTGTTAGGGAGACCATTTTTGAAAACTGCTAGAACAAAAATTGATGTTTTCACTGGCACATTGACTATGGAATTTGATGGTGATGTTATTAAATTTAGTATTTATGATGCCATGAAATATCCTGGTGAATCTCATTCAGTTTTTGTTATAGATGTAATTGATTCTTTGGCGCAGCAAAATTTTGAATTTAATAATGATGATGCGTTGAAGGTTGCTATTTCTACTGGTCTCTGTCAGGAAAATTTGCAAAAGATAAAAGGGAAGTTTGTTTTTCCTTTTGAATTGCAGGAAGTTATTTTTGAATTGAATTCTCTTTATCCAGAATTTTCCAATGTGTCTTACTTGGAATTACCTCTGTCTCATTCGCAGCTTTTGTCATCTATTGTGCAAGCCCCGAAGGTGGAATTAAAGCAGTTACCGGATAATTTAAAGTATGCATTCTTGGGAGATGGAGATACACTCCCAGTAATAATTTCTAGTAAATTGACTGCTTTAGAGGAAGAAAAACTAATTCGGGTGTTAAAGGACCACAAGGAGGCAATAGGATGGACAGTGGCTGACATAAAAGGATTAAGTCCAGCCACTTGTATGCATCGCATCTTGTTAGAAGATGGTGCTAAGCCTTCGAGAGAGGCTCAAAGGAGATTGAACCCACCAATGATGGAGGTAGTGAAGAAAGAAGTTTTAAAACTTCTTGACACAGGTATAATCTATCCCATTTCAGATAGTAAGTGGGTAAGTTCTGTTCAAGTAGTTCCTAAAAAGACAGGAATTACTGTTATTGAAAATCCTAAAGGTGAGTTAGTGCCCACTCGAGTTCAAAATGGGTGGAGAGTTTGTACCGATTTTAGAAAATTAAATGCATTAACTCGTAAAGATCATTTTCCATTGCCTTTTATTGATCAGATGTTGGAAAGGTTGGCAGGAAAATCTCATTATTGCTGTCTTGATGGTTTTTCAGGTTTTCTACAAATTCCAGTGGCGCCTGAAGATCAAGAGAAAACCACATTTACTTGCCCTTTTGGTACATTTGCCTATAGACGAATGCCTTTTGGTCTTTGTAATGCGCCTGCTACATTCCAAAGGTGTATGGTTAGTATATTTTCTGATTATGTGGAGAATATCATAGAAGTGTTTATGGATGATTTTACTGTCTATGGTAATTCTTTTGATGAATGTTTAACTAACCTCATAAAAATTCTTAAAAGGTGCATTGAGACTAATCTTGTTTTAAATTATGAGAAATGCCATTTTATGGTGGACCAAGGCATAATTTTAGGCCATGTGGTATCTGCAAAAGGAATTGAGGTAGATAAGGCTAAGGTAGAAATTATCAAATGTTTACCTTACCCTGCAAGTGTGCGGGAAGTTCGCTCTTTTCTTGGCCATGCAGGTTTTTATAGGCGTTTCATCAAAGATTTTTCAAAGATATCCCATCCTCTATGCAAATTACTTCAAAAGGATGTGGTATTTCATTTTGATGATAATTGCAAGAGTGCATTTGACACGCTCAAGGGATCATTGACTTCAGCACCAGTGGTTCGACCACCAAACTGGAGTCTTCCTTTCGAGATAATGTGTGATGCCAGCAATTTTGCTGTTGGTGCAGTACTTGGCCAGAAGGAGGGCAGAGCTTCTTATGTAATTTATTATGCCTCGAGGACCTTGGATGGTGCCCAGTGCAATTATTCGACTACGGAAAAGGAGCTTTTAGCTATTGTTTTTGCTTTAGAAAAATTCCGTTCTTATTTACTTGGCACTAAAGTCATTATTTATTCTGACCATGCAGCTTTGAAATATTTGCTCAACAAGAAAGAGGCCAAACCACGACTTATAAGGTGGATTCTCCTACTCCAAGAATTTAATTTGGAAATTAAAGACAAAAGGGGTGCCGAAAATATGGTTGCTGATCATCTCAGTCGTTTGATCAATAGTGAAGGACCTGCTCCCTTGAAGGATAATTTTCCAGATGAGCATCTTTTTGTAGTTCAAAAGACAACTCCCTGGTATGCTGATTTAGTGAATTATCTGGTTACTAGAACGCTACCTAATGATTTGTCTAGAGCTCAAAAGGAAAAAATTAAAAGTGATGTTAAATATTATGTGTGGGACGAACCATACTTGTGGAAATATTGTTCTGATCAAATTATTCGCAGGTGTGTGTCTACAGAAGAGGTTCCATCAATTTTATCTTTCTGTCACTCATATGCGTGTGGTGGACATTTTGGCCCTAAGCGAACTGCAAGAAAGGTTTTAGAGTGTGGTTTATTTTGGCCAACTTTGTTTAGTGATGCATACTTATTTTGTAAATCATGTGCAAATTGTCAAAAGACAGGTAATTTAAGCCATAGAGATCAAATGCCTCTTACTCCTATATTGGTTTGTGAAATTTTCGATATATGGGGTATAGATTTTATGGGTCCATTTCCTTCCTCTTTTGGTAATATGTATATATTACTTGCAGTTGATTATGTCTCAAAGTGGATAGAGGCTAAGGCAACTAGGACTGACAATGCTAAGGTTGTAGTTGATTTTATTAAATCTCATATTTTTGTCAGGTATGGCACGCCAAGAGCAATTATCAGTGACCGAGGGACACACTTCTGCAATCGAGTAATGGAAGCATTGTTGAAGAAATATGGCGTCACTCACCGGGTTTCTACGTCCTATCATCCGCAGACTAGTGGTCAAGCAGAAATCTCCAATAAAGAAATCAAGTCGATACTTGAAAAGACGGTGAATCCCAATAGAAAGGATTGGAGTTTGCGCTTAGATGATGCACTTTGGGCTTACCGTACAGCTTTTAA
Organism: Coffea eugenioides; assembly: GCF_003713205.1. NCBI lineage: Eukaryota > Viridiplantae > Streptophyta > Magnoliopsida > Gentianales > Rubiaceae > Coffea > Coffea eugenioides. The sequence continues at coordinate 30,424,716 of NC_040045.1, read as the reverse complement.
GACCCCCATAGGTATGTCTCCTTACCGATTAATTTTTGGCAAACCTTGTCATCTACCTGTGGAATTGGAACATAGGGCATATTGGGCAGTTAAAAATTATAATATGCGGATGGATGAATCTGGAGAACACAGGAAGTTGCAATTGCAAGAGTTGGAGGAAATCCGAAATGATGCATATGAGAGTTCTTGCATTTATAAGGAGAAGACAAAAGCATTTCATGATAAAGCAATTTCAAGGAAAATTTTTTGTATTGGTCAAAAAGTACTTCTTTTTCACTCTAGACTTAAACTTTTTCCTGGTAAATTGCGTTCTCGTTGGATTGGACCTTTTATTGTGACTAATGTGTTTCCTCATGGTGCAGTAGAAATTCAAAGTCTTCACACTGACAAGATTTTTAAGGTTAATGGTCATCGTCTCAAACCTTTTTATGAAGGATTTCAAGTTAATAATGTTGAGGAGGTGACCCTTGCAGTGCCTGAACTCTCTGATTGAAGCATTATTTTGTCTAGCCAAAGACTTTAAAGAAAGGCGCTTTTGGGAGGCAACCCAATTGTTCATTTTAATTGTTTGTTCAATTCCGTGTGGTAGTTTAGAGGTGTTCTCCTTGAATTCGACTAATTTTGGGTTTCAGTTTTCGTTTTTGCCGATTTATAGGTGCCCTTCAGTTTTGACGTGCCCGCGTGATGACGTGCAGGAAGCTCACAATGAGAATCGTCCGAAAGCCACAGTGAAACGCGACTAGAAAACGCGAGTTGAAGGCGCGTTTTCAATCGCGTTTTCACTCCTGCGAGATTTGTGCACAAAACGCGACTTATAAAACGCGAGTTGAAGGCGCGTTTTCAATCGCGTTTTCACTCCTGCGAGATTTGTGCACAAAACGCGACTTATAAAACGCGAGTTGAAGGCGCGTTTTCAATCGCGTTTTCATTCCTGCAAGATTTGTGAAGGAAACGCGACTTATAAAACGCGAGTTGAAGGCGCGTTTTCAATCGCGTTTTATGTGTCCCAACAAAGGCTTCAGAAACGCGATTTCAGCTCATTTCTTCCTCTCTTCTTAGTTTTCCAGGTTCAGACTTTGGAGGCTCGCATGGTCAACGTCGATGCCAATGTCGCCGGCATGGCACATGATTTGGCGCAGTCTCTGTTTCTTACAGGCTTTGCACCTCCGTTTCCACCTCGCCCTTCACTATGCCCCGATTTCAGGGAAGTGTGGTTGCTTTCCCTCTCACTTTTGCTTCACTTTTGCTTTTTATTTGTCACATTGAGGACAATGTAGGATTTAGGTGTGGGGGGAGCAGTTATGGTGCTAGTGTCTTTCATTCATTTTCTTTTTCTTCTTTTTAGTGATTAGCTCGTATGTGATGCCAAGTTTGATGTTGGATTGTTGCCTTTATTTCTGCTATTGCCAAGTTTTAATAATAAAAGGGTACCAAGTTAATGTGGTTGAATCCAAAAACATCTCTTTGGTGAATATCAATGATTGTTTTACTCTTATAATTTTTGGTTAACTTTCCTAGGCATAGGGAATGATTATTGGCATTTTCGTGTGAATTGGTCCGGTTATTAACTTTAGTTCTCCATGTTTGAAAATGAGGCTAGCTGATGCAAGTTTTCTTTTGGTTTTTGTGTTATATTGAGTTTTTGTGATTTTTAACTATGAATAAACTTGACTGTACTCCGCTATTAGTTACTACTGAGTAACCGGGGATCTGCACCTAAAAGTGTTGATTCTCGCGTCAAAAGGTAGTAACTTCTATGAGTACGTGGTCACGTGGCGATAGAAGCTGAGTAACCGGGCTCCTTCATCTGGCCAATGTTGGAGTTCGCGTCAAAAGGCTCAAATGGCTAGCGACTAAGTCTTTTGTTACTATTGAAAGAAAAAAAAAAGGAGAGAAAAGTAGAAAAAATGTGAAAAAAAGTTGAAGGTTGTGTTAGTGTGTAATAAAAGTCAGCTTGCCGAATTATGGATTTAATGTTGAGATTTTGGTTAATAGTTGGACCATTTGCTGATAACTGTTGTGTGTCATTCCTTTTTCTTAGATTAGTTAACCTGGAATTAGAGGCATTTGTGGTTTAGAAGCTAACCGGAGTGATGTTTCTTGGACTTGACCATTGATGCTTGAATATTATTTTTCTTGGTATCTTGGCAATTTGTTGGATAGAGCAATAGCCACTATCAAATATTGGTGTTTGTTTCTTGTTCTCATGCTTGAGGACAAGCATGGTTTAGGTGTGGGGGGAATTGATAGGGTGTTAATTGTTGGTATTTTAATTATTAATTTTCCCTTCTATCCCTGACAAATATTGTGTTAATTGCTGATATTTACTCATATTTGGTATCGGGACTTAATTTCAGGAATGAAGCAGAAAACTACCAAAAAGGAGGGACTTTATGGAGAATATGGAGACTTCTAAGGGCTTCAATCCTTAGGCCTTGGATTGGTGGGGACCACAAAGCTATAAGTCATTTGGGCTCTTAAAAGAAAGCAACGTAGAGAGACTTGGAAGAAGGAGTAATTTTGGAGACTTTGTCCACATGTGTGGGGACCACCGGAGATAGCTTTTAGTCATCTTACTTTTGGCTTTTTAAGGGGAGGACGTACAGAAGCAAGGGGGGACCTCTAGTTTAGCTTTTTAGTTTAGTTCTAGTTTCCTTTCTCTGGACTGGCCTCTGACACACGCCAGGTGTTCGACAATATTCCCCAACGGGAAAAACATCTTTTATTCCTTGCTTTCTAGTAAAAACGCAATGCCTTTGCAATCCAGTACTTTTGGCTGCAATTCAACTATGAGGAGTGGCTAATTTCTTCATCTAGTCAGAGGTTAAATCGAAGCTTTGGTTCGACAAAACTGTGAGATCGAATTGATTTCCCTACGTTCTTTAATTTGCAAGTGTTTATATATTTCCTGTTCACTTATGCATATGATTATTTCTTGCAATTAAATACTTGATCACTGTTTAATTGTGTGAGTAATTAACAGCCATCTAAGAGTGCTCAATCCGTAATTGTTGGGTAATTTTAGTGCATGTGGCAAGTGATATGATTCAATTGTAGTAGAAACTTTTGAGTCGTTGTTGCGGAAATATATGATATAGCCTAAATAAACCGAGCGTGTGTGTTTGTTGGTTATAATTGGTGGCCAGTCTAATGATTAATGCTGTCAATAGGTTAAATCCTAAGAGCGTGTTTAGGACTGCTTAATTGGCTAGGGCAATAACTACAGAGCTTGTTGTGGTTATCGAATCAGTAAGGTTAGGCAGGTTGTCAGAGCTTGTTGACAACCATAACCAGTTTATTTGTAAATGAAAGATTTTATCTCTGCATCTGTGATCAGTGATTCGAACCATAAGTGGAGATTATACCTTTGACTAGAGATTTTCCTTCCGTCAATTTACTTTATATTTTTAATTTGAGCAATTAAATTAGACAGTTCCATATCAACTTCCCCCATTTTTATTTAATGTTACATTCATTCAAAATAAATTCCCAAGTCCCTGTGGATTCGACCCTGCTCGCTGCTATATTCGAATTTTGTCTTTCACGTAATTAATACACTTTGGTATATCGGATCAAGCAAACTCTGGCACCAGGGTGAAGCTAGTAACCCATTGCACAGCCTAAGTCCCTGCTCCAGTACCATAGTGGACTTAATTCGTGACTTAAGAGTAGGAATTTTATTTTTGCTGGTTTGACACCCAACACCTCCTGAGAATGTTCAACTGTCTAATCTTCCATTGATTAATCCTTGGAGCATTTTAGAAATTTCAGAAGCCGATAGAGCATCAAAAGGAAACTGCAGCGACAGGGTTGCTTGCCAGTTTCAATACTTTTTCCTCTATAAATTAACCGTGCAGGAAGCTGCAGCCTATAGGCACATTTCTGCATCTGTTCAGCTCATCGATTTACGGTTTCCATCCAATTTTGCAGCAGTAGTCTACTATCCTAGAGTTGGAAATGGATGTGAAAGCAAGATTTTGATCATTGGGGGCACTGGAAACATCGGGAAATATTTAGTGGAAGCAAGTGCAAAGGCAGGGCACCCAACGTTTGCACTGGTCTGAGAAAGCACAATTTCAGATCCTAAAAGGGCAGCTATCATAGAGAGTTTCAACAGTTTGGGAGTCATATTTCTTCATGTGTGCTGTTATTGCTTTCTTCGTTGTCTAAATACTGTTTCAATTTTTTTCAAGAAACTATAGAAACTGACATGTATGTATGGACTGAACAGGGAGACCTACACAATCATCAGCAGTTGGTAAATGCAATCAAACAAGTTGACATAGTGATCTCTGCAGTCGGGGGAGATTTGGTAGCTCATCAAGTTAAGATTATTGCAGCAATTAAAGAAGCTGGAAACATCAAAGTAAGCAAAATACAGCGTTACGAATCCTTTCTTGATTTTTATCTTTTGCGTTTATCCCTTTGTGAGTTGTGACTTCCATATTCCTAAAGAAGGAGCTGTATTTGGTTTCAGAGATTTTTACCTTCTGAATTTGGGGTTGATGTGGATCGTGGGCATGCTGTTGAGCCTGCTGCTAGCTTAAGCAGGACCAAGGTTGAGATCCGCAGAGCTATGGAGGCAGAAGGGATACCTTACACTTACTTAATATCTAACGGATTTGCTGGTTACTTGAATTATATCCTCAACAACTTTGGAGACTCTGGTTCTGCAAGTCCTCCCAGAGACAAAATTGTCATTCTTGGTGATGGAAATCCAAAAGGTATCCAAAAGAAGCTTGTCTGCTGCATTTCTTGATTGGTTTAGTATCATGTTTTAGAGTTCATCGTTCTCAATTTTTTCTTCAATTTTATGTTTCGTTGCAGTTGTTTTCACCAAGGAAGAAGACATTGCCGCGTACACCATCAAAGCAGCAGATGACCTAAGGACTCTAAACAAGAGTGTGTACATTACACCCCCTGCCAACACTTTGTCCTACAACGAAATAGTATCATTGTGGGAAAAGAAAATTGGCAAGACCCTCGAAAAGATCTACGTTCCAGGGGACGAAGTTCTTAAGAAAATTCAAGGTCATCTAACAATAAGAAAAAAGTGCACAAGTTGCTAATGTTTAATACAATAGCATCTACTATTATTAACACCTATTCCGCGTTCTAATCAAATTGCTTTCTTCTCTTGTATCTTTCGCAGAGGCTTCAATGCCATTAAAATTGCTCCTGTCTTTGGCATATACATTTTTCGTGAAGGGAGAAATAGCCAACTTTGAGATCAAGGCTTCTTTTGGCATGGAGGCAACGGAGCTCTATCCTGATGTTAAATACACCACACTTGATGAGTACCTCAGCCAGTTTGTATCAAATTAGCTTAGATACTTTCAGATTAGCTCTACCAGATTTTTGCAGCAGTTTCTTGTGTACTACTAGATTTTGTTCTTCTTCCAGATGAGGATTGTCATGAATGTGATTGAAATAAAATATGCCCTTAATTTGTATCCTGTCTTTTGTGTACTTGGGTTGAATTCTTCCAACTTGAAATCATCATCTGGTTGCCTCTGAGCATCCTTTCTTCATACTTACAACTACATAGTCGAGAAAGTTGGATAACGGTGCTAAATTCCGGACAATGTAAGACAAATCATATACTCCTCGTCTCCTTGGTCCTGGCCTAGGATCCGGAATTTCAGAAAATATTGAGATACACAGGCATAGTTCTGCTCATCTGATTAAGCTCTTTTGAGACCTGAGTTTTCAGGAAGTGGACCATTTCTTATCTAAACAGTTGCCTAAGGCCAAATTACTAAGACTTCTATACTAGTGTTTTCACAACAAGCACACAGAAAACAAATTTGTAGCTATCTTGAACTCTACTAACTTCCGAATTTGAGTCAAAAGTCATGTGCTTGTAGATTTGATCTTGATGTTTCTCACCACCCTTGTTCAACAGCTTTCATGAGAGTGGTGTTTCTCCACAGTCGCGATTTGATTTGGATTTCATTGTTTTTATATATAAATTTTGAGATTGTATGTTATATAAAAAGATCAACATGAAACATGTTTGGAGGTTGTAACCTATTTGTTTAGGAATTAAGATTTCATCACCAAAATAAAAAAGAATATGTCATTACTAAGCTATTAAAGTCATGATTAAGCTTGCCATCACCTAGAAAATGATATATAAAAAATAATTTGAGAGCATGTGTATTCGTTTTGTGCTGATTAAAACAACTAAAAATGAGTTTTGAACCCCGATCAAAAAAAAATTGCAAAAGGTGATCCTCATACATTCCCTGTGGTTAAGCACTTTTTAAGATACACTGTTTGTAGATACACATCCTCACGCTTATTCTTGTCATCTACCTCTGTTGGAGTAAATACTACAGCAAAAAACCATGCTCCTTTGGTATACTAGACAACAAAAAATAGTTAAGATGTTTAGTATATACAGTATGGTTGATTCGGAAGTCCTTTGGTACACTAAACAACAAATGATCAAACATCCGAGTTCATCAATTTCCCAAATGCCAACCATGAATATGTGCAATTTCAAAACTGAACTCAAAAAACCTTCCTCACCACGGACCACTGTATGTCACAGGGATGGAGCTATCATAAGGTATTTTCTTTACCCATTCCCTTTCTTTATAGTAACATATTTTTTTTTTAACTAAACTTGTTCTTATTATTTCATGCATATAAGTCATATTACCTATTCTTGCAGACAAATCCCCACCCTCTTCATTTTCTTTGTAGATTTACAGGTAGTTATATCTGTATATTTTTGAGGGATTTGCAGGTAGTTATACATTATAATTTGCATTATCGGTAGAAGCATGCGTATAAACTAAAATACCAGACTTAAACTATTACCAGGTTCTCCAAAGTCATCGGCGGCATCTTTCCTCTCCATACTGCTGCCAAGTTCCTCCTCTGTACTTACTGATATTCTCATCCCTTTAGCTGACATATTCGCATCCAAACACTCAAAGATCTGAAATACTGCAAAGAGTATTTAACCATATAACTGGTCGACATCTCACAGAACATAAATGTGACTTAACTTGAATTAACCTATTTAGCTTTACATACAGAACAAGACATGTAAGAAAATGTACTGCAGTTACCGGTGACAAGATACTAAGCTGATTTTTACACTTTACACCCTCTAGATGCAAGCAGGCTTTCCCATTGAGATAGTTCATATATATAAAATTGTACGAACCGATCAGATCAACCAAACCCCGAAAAAAAATATGACGGTGAAAAATATCATTCATGCTGATTCTGCACAAGTTCGGTTGCATAAGTATATAAAAGCCAAAGGCAATTGTCTTCAAGAACTGCATTTCATTTAACTGCAATTTCTCTGCTAAAAATCGCATCAGACAATTACGTCAGAATTGCTCCCAAACTCGAGTATTCTGCCCCTAGACCATTGTACAATCAATTTCTGATTTATCCTTGTGCTAATTGTCACTCTTTTGAACAAGATTTCATAAATTAATACAGCTATTAAGATGGAACCTAATTAGAAAAAAATTTCTAATGCAAGATGCATTCTTCTAAAATCAAAAGTGCTAAAAGTCAATCAGATTTTGTGCAAATCAATGGAAAAAAAAAACTATAAAGAATAACGACAGATCACCACCAGCTAGACCAGATGCCATTTCTGCGCCAGTTTTCACGAGAAAACTGTTTACCTAGAATAGCCATGCATAAAAAATTCACCAATGAATAACTTTAACTCCTTCATGGATGGCCTTACAAACCTAGGTGTCTGGGTACGTGTCCGGTGGAAGATGAAGAATGTACTGGGCTTCAGCCCCCAGGCACCAGAACATCTTATGGCAGGAACTTGAGGCAATGAACCCCAACATTTCAATTAAAAGCCCTTCCATCAAAGTCAATATATAAGCCCAGGGTCTCAAACAACGACCAAAGTGTCCTCCACTGTCAGTTTACCAAATACTCATAATACGTAAATACCTATAAGCTACTTAAGCACCATAAATTTTAATTCTACTGAAATATGTAGAACTTAAACTTTTAACAAATACCTCAAGATCCTAAAAAGGTTACCCATTCTTCAAAGTTGGTAAACTCAATATTCAGCCAAGTTCCCATGATTATGTAAATCTAATCTTCCCTTAAACTCTTTATTGGTTACATCAGTCGTGAATAGAATGTCCTAAGAAAACATTCAGCACACACAGCTTTTATAAAAACTCCATTAAGTCAAAAGAATAGAATGTCGCAAGCACTAGATGCACACCTTTGCATTCTCCAAGTTAGTTCACTCTTTGCCTCCCTTTTGCAACACATAAAGGTCCAAAAAATAAAAACGATACAGGCTTTGCAGAGGACTTCAAATATAACTGAAACTCATTCATTTCATTCACATGGTAATAAACCTCAGCAATGGTTGGCTTCTGGTGTAAATATATCCAAAAACAATTCCAAAAAGGCGTCTGCCACAAGTTTTTAAGCTAACTCTAAATCATCCACCTATTATTTGGTTCCTTATAGCCCTAGAATAGTGCAAAATCTTATGCTTATACAAGTTCCTTTAAGTATGAACAAAAGACAATTATCCAAAGCTGCTGCAATGAAGAATGCCTTTCTATTGTTGAAAGCAAAAATGATGCTTACATATCTACTACTCAAGAACTCGTGCTACATGACTCACAATCAGCCATATAATACATGCACAGAATATCTGATGTCTCAAATGCCTTACAAAATTGGACTCATGATTTTCTCCTCCAAGAATTATGATCACTTAAGACCATGTCATTCTCTAGAGAAATAAAATCATACCCTTATTTATTTGCTTTTATATTTATAAATTTTTTTCTTACAGTAGAAAATATTGCATATCTTCTATCTATTGTTTTTGTTCTATTTTCAAAGCAAACAATGCAAAGCTTCTGTATTAGTAAGGTGAATTTGTTCTTAGCCGAAATGAGTTAACTTATGTACAAGCTTAAGCTAACTACGTATCCATAAGCCTCTTCAAATTTCAGGAAAATGGTAACTCTTTCATATATATACACTGGAAAGATATGGGTGACAAAGAACTTAACCAGTGTTGCATTTTGGATGAAGAATCATGTCAGTTACTCAAGAAGGCACTGCAGACTTAAATGGAGTCACTTGATTGAATCAAGTGACAAATGACAGAGTGAGCAACACAAGGTGAATAAAACATGTAAACAAGGAATAAACCATACTAATCTGTGACCTAACAATGCACTAATTACAGATAAATGGATGAAGCGGAAGATCAAAAGCAAAAAAGATTCCAGTTACTAGACTCAGATGTTAATAACCTATTGGCAGGATTATTGACATCTTATCCTTCTGTTTGTCTGCCAACTGAAATCTTAATCAAGTTTAGAACCGAAAAATCATAAACGTTTTTCCTAGACTAAGTTCAACAGATGGAAACTGTGTCGACTGCATTATTCTCTCAGTTTTCTCTCAAATGAAGGCTATTAGCATTACACTTCAGTTCCAAACACTTCTCATGTTTAAAACAGTAAACAACTTTAGTTTGTTTGTTTTTCCCCCCTCCTTAATACCTAACACATTTGAACAACACAATATTTCTGTACCTACCTGCTGCATAGCTCCCCACTTCTCCAAACTTCATAAGTTTTACCTATTAGTCGCCATCCCATTCGCTGTTTACTTATGCTTGATAATACAATATCCCTTTGTTTAGAAACCAATTCCATAACACTGCTGCTTTTCATCTTACACCAAAACATTTACAGCTGCAAACACATTATATAGGCAATTCAAGTCCACTACAGTCTTGTTCACTTACAAATATCCCAAGTTACCAAACTTGGCCAGAAATTAAGAATCCCACAAAACCAACTTCAATAAACCAATTCAACAGTCCTGATTCTTAAGTCAGCATGAATTTTCTTTATGTCTAAAATTTCCTTATTTTGACATTGAAAACTGGAAAGAACTAAAACCAGCAGAAGTTATTACCCTTTCAAGAATTGACGTGGCTTCTTTTGTTGCACTCTTTTCCCTCTCCGCATAACAAAGAAAGCATTTTTTTTTTCCAATCACCATATTGCCCATACTAACCCAAATAATGAAATTCAAATTTTTCAAAAACCCGGATGCAAATTCCATAAATAAATGCGAATGAAGTACGAAATAACAAAACAGAAAATTAAAAAAAAATAACTTTCTGCATAGGAGGGGAAGGGAGGCCTTACTGATGGGGCAGGAGATAGGAAGCCGGAGTGGGAATGATTGAGGAGAGAAGAAGGGGCGTTGTTGTCAAAACGATGAATTCTGATCATTCACAGCAGAGTGCTGCTCTCAGGGCTTCAGCTCCTCCTTGGTTTTTAGTTTCACTCTGACTACTTCTTCTGCTCCTCTTTGTGTTGTCCGAAGCATTTCAGCCATTTAAGTTCCAGTATTTATCTCCCCCCTTCCCCGCCCCCCCCCCCGGTGGGTTTCTTCTCATCCGGTGGCGGGGCCAACCCTTCAAATTTGGGTATAAACGAGTTTTTATACTACTCAGCTCTCTCCCACTTAAGCCCTGTTTGTTACGATTTTTTTTAAAACTTTAACTATATTAATCTAAAAAAATTTCTCAAAATTTTTAAACTATACACTTCAAAATATTTAAAAATTTACGCACTTTAAAATTTTTTTAAAAACTTCTACAGTAAATTACAGTAAAATTTTAGATAAATACCCAAAAAACTCACTTGCTAAACAGATTACTAAAAGCATACTACTATTTAATTCTTAAATTTTTCAGTCCTTATAGCCAAATTCTAACCCTAGAATTATTCTAGATATTAGTGAAGGGATAATGCAGTTCCTTACTTAGCATTAGCATAACCGGGAATCTTCACAGTTTATTCTTGGCATGAAGCAATTTTATTTGTTTGGTTGAAGGTAGATTTTAAATCTTTAAAGGGCGCGCGGGGGGGGGGGGGGGAGATGGCGAATGAGTCAAATGACATGACTCAACTCTAGTAAATTTTTTTTCTATTTTTCGTAGTGCACATCTGAATGCACCACACGTGTTTTTATTTATTTACAAGAGTTTGGATTAGTCAAATTTAAAATGATCACATCTCATTCTAATAGATGAAAACATATGTTATTCATCTACATATGTATTGTGAAAAATAGAGAGAGATTTCATTAGAGAGGAGTACAAATGAGATATCTTGAATTCGAAACCTTCTACTTACACTTTTAAAAAAATTCTTAAAGTCACCCGACTGATAAGTTGCAATTTTTGTCATTAAATTTATGAATATTTTCTCCTTGATTTTAGTCAATATTGCATTAATGGATGGACTCTACTTATATTTAGTAATCGGTGATAATTGTAAAGATCTAGAGCAAAAAGAAATTAAAAATGTAATTTTTAATGGAACTTCTATGCAAATTAGTGTGGACCGTCAAAGTTTAACCTTGCATGTTTGGGAAATTTGGGATTTGGCACATGATCTCCAATTTTAAATTGAGGTCGCAATAATCAAAACTTTTGACCGAATGATAGTCTTCTACTTTTATTAGGATACTAATTTATCTATCTTTTACCACATCTTGAAAAAGATTGGTTAATTTTATTAGGATGTAGACTTTGTTTCGGAGTAGTAGTTGTAGCAGAGACAGGGAACGATGCAACAAAACATCATTGTTGTCACTCTTTTCTTTCGTGAAAAAGCCAAATTAACGCGAGACTTTTGCTTTTCTTGTCAGAAGAAATAAGAAACAATGTTTTACTTTTCTTTTCCTGTGGATTTCATCACATATTTGAAGAATGGCCGTGGAAATTACTTCTACTATTTCCCGTGCGATTTCTTCGGTGGAGATGAACTAAGCTTTTCATTCTAATCAAGAAATAACGGAGGATTTGATTCAACTAAAATTATGAGAACAAATTGATTACATTTATTTCTTTTATTTAGTGGTATTTATATGTTCCCTGGTTTAATTTCTTGTGCCTATTATGTTATTTGAATATCAAGGGTCCGGTATTTGAATTAACCTAATAACCTAAAACTAATTAGTGCAGTTAAATCTGTAATTGTTTAATTGCTTTAAACTAGTGATAATTAACATGATTGGATTTATGTTAGAGGAACATATGGGTTATTTAAAATAACTCATAACTCTCGTAGCATGTTATTTGGTTAGAACATGATTTCTCTAATTGTTAAAGCAATTGAAAAATAGAACTCTAAGGTTGTACTTAGGGTTATTTCTTGATTAGAGCAGTGGTTAATGGTCGTACTTTAATCACCAATACAGTAAGAAGAAGTTGATTGCCATCACTTATTTGACAGTTATAACTTGTTTATCAGTGAGTAAATGAAATTATTATTGCATCAGTGATAAATTGAGTGAACCATCTCTGAAGTCATTTCTTGGCTAGAGTTTGTTTATTATTGATTCAATTTCAATTGATTATAATTTAGTCCTTTTACCTGAGTTGTTTAATATTCCCAATTTTATAAAAATTCCCTGTACTCTGGGCTCTAGAAGAAATGAAGTTTTTCTAGTCCGTGTAGATTCGACCTTGCTCACCGCTATATACAAAATTTATATTTTACTCGAGTAAGTATTTATTATTATACAGGCTCGACACATGTCACGACGAAACTCAATTTCCGCAAATCCTGTCTCATGTCCTTGATCACTTTTAATATGTAAAACCATATGCATGGTCCTAATTCAAAATAGTAAGGTATAGCATAGAACAACTCAATGGAAAGCTTATGATTTACCCATTAAAACACTAGGAAATTTTGCAAAAAATTGAAATTAAAAAAAAAACAACAAAACTTTGAACTATATGTTACTAGCTTTACCAAAATTTTTTGGAGCAAGTTTTGTCTAGAAAATTTAGTGTCATTTAATTAATTCAAATGTGCAATTTTTTGTTACCAATGCGTCTAAGCATGTTATTATCTGAATCCATTAATTTTAAGTGCTGAATTGGGTTACCAAATAAGGCCTAATGCTTAACAATTCAACAACTTAACTTCATGGAATTCAAACTTCAAACTTCAGTTTTCAAATTTTAATTTTATCAAACGCACCTCTCTTTTACCCAAATTCTACCAAACAAAATTTTTCTACGTATTACCACCCTCACAATTCACAAAGTCATTTTAATAATTAAATCTATTAACTAATGTCAGTCAGTTTGGACCGTTGTGTGATATCAAAGGTGAAAAAAAAAACCACATGTGTGCACAAAAATAAAACAAAAAAAAGGTGTAGATTTTTCTTTTGGAAAAACGGAGAATTGTAGTTTTAGTCTACATTTTTAGCATATGTGCTAAATTAGTTTCTAATGTTCCGAAAAAAAATAAATTTGGTTCTCAAAGCTTTTGGTAGTAGGTACATTCAACAATGACTAAGGTCAAAATCTAATTACTGTTATTTAACAATTTTGATTTTGTACTTTTGGACCATAATGTTTGAAATTTTAATCATTTCAGTCGCTTAAGTTTTCAATAGTGATATTGAGGGTGTTAGGATAAATAAGATGCGAATTACAAGGCAATTGTCTTAAATGGGTACTTGCATTTCTAATTAAACTTTTTTATTTTTTACTTCATTTATTCATGCCACTAATGTCTCATATACTTCTTCCCTTTGGTATAATTGGTCTCAAATTTGGTTTTATATATGTGATTATTGTTTTATACTATTAGCAATTAACTAATGATTAACCCATAATGACTAAAAGCACTTCATATTAGTATTTATGTTTGCTACTTTTTATAATTACAATTCCTAACTATAACAATTCAAGGCCTATATGCACAGGTCATTAGCATGAATGATAATAAATTTTATATTAATACTAGAATTTTCCTTTTTTATTTTATATATTATGTATATATTGTCATTTGATTGTAACTTATTAAGAAAAAAAGCTCTTTAGTTCAGCAACGTTATTATGTTGATATAAAGCGTTTTTATGAAATTTTAGAGGAATTTAGGATGACATTTGTCATATCTTTAGTTCAATTCACACCTTTTTTTTTTATTTTAAAACCCTTAACTATAACAAGAAACTTAAGAGACTATATTGATTGAAACTTCAAACATTAGGGACTAAAAATGTAAAGTTAAAATCAGAAAATTTAGAGACCATATTTGTTTTGCTGATACATTAGAGACCAGTTGTGTTTCTCCCTTTGGAAAATTTCGAGAAGTAATAATAGAAAGATTTAAAATTCTTAAAGACATAAGTTTTGGCAAATTCACATATTGCTAATATCTAATAAAACACACATAATCAAAATTACCAAATTAACCTATCCAAGTAAGCAAGCCCCTACTCTAATCATCTAATCCCCAAATTCCCTTTCTTACTCATTTTGAGAGGGAAATGAATTAGCACAAAAATATGAGGCAATCCTTCTAGGACTATTAGTAGGGCCGAGTCAGTTTCAACTCGGTTTCGAGAAAAAGTCTAATGAGCCTGACCTTTGATTGAGTTGGATTAAAATTGGATCTAAACATTAGTCCCGAATTAAATGTAAGTAGAGTTTGGATCTTATTAGGGTCAAACACGATATAGGCTAGACACTTTAATATGCATCTATCTATATAATCATATATAATACATTCATATTTTGATATATATATATATATATATATAATTATATATCTAAATATATAATACTAATACTTATGAGTTATTTGTCAACATATATATATAAGGAATATTAAATATATAAAAGAATTTCAAAAGAATTAGAAGGACAAATCTTAGTATGAGCAAATTGAGGACCTTTGAAGATGTATTGACTGTTAATAATGTTTTATTACTATTTTTCATGTATATTGAATTAATTGGACATATGATTGTTGAAAAATTCTTGGTTTTATATACTTTTTAATGAACTGTTACCGGTTCCTATATAGTTTTAATTCTGTGGTTCTGTGGATATTAAATTAGTTTAAAACTTAAAAATTATAGTAATTATATTAAGGAAATTAAGGAGATTTAAGTGAGCTTGAGTTAGTCAGAATTAAACTTATAATCCGAATATTTTGTGAGTCAAGCATGAGTTTCATATTTATCACTTCAAATCTCATAATTCGAAATCCAAAAGTGGTACTAACTATATGAGCCGAATCTGAGTTTGTTAAACCTCACTTCAGATGGCTCAATTGACAGGCCTAAATCCTTCCCTTTTTTATTTAAATGAAATTAAATTTAAACCTATAGTTTAGTACTCGTATTCTTTTGTACCCAAACTGCCTTTTGACCTTTGAAATAAATTACCGAAAATACTACAAGTTACCTTCACCTTGATTAGAATTATGTCAAGTAATCATGAGAGTCAAGTCACATAATCGATTTTGTTGTCTAGGTTCTATTTTTCTTTTTTATTTTTTTATTCTAACTGCAAAAAAGGTTCCTAATCGCAATACTACTATGATTGATCATGGAAGTATATTGTTTGGATTGCATTTTCTGGAAGGGTATATTGTAATACCTTTTTAGATGTGATTTATATGAAGTAAAAAGATCATTGAAAAAATGTATCAAGGGAATATTCCCAAAATATATGAGATTTTTGTCCAGAGAATGGCAATCCCAAAAAGCCAGTATATTGGCATACTACTACAAATTGACTTCTTTTCTACAAATATATTATTTTTATAACTTAAACTATCCCAAAAATAGATCTCTAATCAAATTATTGAATTGTTATGTTCAAACTTGTAACATATATGCTTGTAATAAAACAAGAAAAAAATGAAAAAGTTCAATATTTAAAAGTAGGGTAAAACATAAAAAACTCCCCAGTCGTTAAGCTAACATACAGAAAAGTCCCTTATGATTTCAAATCATATATTTTGACCTCTCATGGTTTGAACTAATTTGAGATAGTAATGGAAATCGTCAAAACTAGCGGAGGTAGATGACAGGTGCCGAACCTGTGCAATAATAAATACCTACTCAAGAAAATTACAAATTTTGTATATAGCGGTGAATAGGGTCGAATCCACAGGGACTGGGAATAATTGTTTCTTCTAGAGTTCAGAGTATGGGGGGTTTTTGATGGGAGGAAAATAAAAATAAAAATAAAACAAACAAAATTCAAAACTAACTCAGAAAACACAATTTACTAAAAATGGCAATTAATAAAAGTTCTACTCAAAAGATCAACTGCTCAGACACGGTTCAATTAAATGTTCATCGATGCAAAGATATTTCATCCATTTATTACTAGGTTGGTTATAGCTATCAACAAGCTCTGACAGCCAATTTTTTCTTACCTTTTCGACAACCAAGGTACGACCGTTGACTACTTTTCTAACCAGAAAGCAACCCTAGGTATGACCATAGGAATTTAATTATCCAGTTGCATTAAAACTAGAAAAATCCAACCCTAATCAATAAACACGCTAAGAGGGTTTTTTTAAATTAAATCATGCGCTTCCCCAACATAAAGCCAATTATGGTGGTTGTCACTAATTATCAACTAAACGAACAATTATAGATTTAATTTAGTTAATGAGACAGTAGGCTATTAAATTAAATTAAATACCCGGCCGTTGATATTCAATTAATAAAATACCCATGAACAATTAATTCAGGAAACGCACGAATAGCAACAAATTGGAAAAAGTAATGAAAGTTTGATTAGATCTCACAGATGTTATGGACCGCGCCTTTGCGTTAACCTTTGGGTAGAGGAGAAATCTAGCCGCTCCTCATCAAATCAATTTTGCGTGGGTTGGTTGATTTCATCCGCACAATCATAAGCGAAATTGGAACGATGGAGTAATGACGAAAGAAAGAAAAGAAAACGTCTTCCTTGTCTCTGCGTTAATGTTCGTACTGAAGCCGAAGTACAATGCAAAAGCCAACGAAAATTGTACAGAGCCAAAGTCAAAGCAAAAAAGTCAAAAACGTGAACGCCAAAAAGCAAGAGAAGAGTCTACAACGTCTGACGGCTAGGGAAAAAGAAAACTAAAACTATCTAATTCCTAATACGTGAATCTGGCTTCTTTTGCCTTTTGTAACCGCCGCCAGCCAAAGCAATTAGGAGCAGGACTTGTTTATGGGTTTTAATCCCACGCATCTGGTCCACGTGGTCCTGGATCCTTAATTGGTTCTCCTGCTGTTACCAAGCTTGAAGGTCCGGCTTTTAGGTATCCTTCTAGAGTTTCTGGTGTGGGCACGTTATGAGATAGAGAGTCTTCTGAAAATTTATCTCGCGAGAGCACTTTTCACACCAACCACCTACACTTTACACAAATATCAAATATGAGCAAAATATCAATTCTTAGCACCATGAAATGCCAAAATTAGGACAGAATAGTAGTGTAAAACGTGCTCAATAATTGCTTTATCAAATCCCCCCATACCTAAACAATGCTTGTCCTCAAGCATTCCAAACTCAGAAGTACAACCAAGAGAGCAGAGGGCATGCAATACTCTACACTAACACAAGCGTCTTAGATCCCTGACAATGTCGCCAAAATTAGAACATACTGGACAGGTGGTAATCCGAAGAATATAAACAGTAATACTCGTCATCTTCACGAAAATGTATGAATACTAGGATGCTCAAATCAATATCAGGGAATGGCATTACCATAGGTTTGCACATTTATCACATCTCCACCACTCAAAGGTGAACTAAATAAACAAATCAAAGGGACTTTAAGAGGGTTGTAATGGGGCTTAGGTAAAAGGTGGGACAAAAAGGTAAGGATAGGGTGTAATGTGTCGAGAGAATGTCCAATATCCACTAGATAACCACAACGCTTTACCTGGGAAATTTCACAAGTAAGGCATTTCCATTTGCTATTCCCACTGTGCCAGTGTCGATTTTTTTTTTTTTTTTTGCAAGCAAGCGGCTCGCAAGGCGTGGGCATGCCTTGTGAGCTAGAGTTTTCTGTTCACCAACTTGTGAGCCAGAGTCTGCTGTTCACCATCTTATTGACAATTTCTCCCCCTTTTTTTTTCTTCTTTTCTTCTTCTCTTTTTTTTTTTTATTTTGGAGAGGATGTCTAGCAAGGCGTGGGCACGCCCTGGAAGACAGAGTCTTCTGCTCACCAGTTTTTTTTTTTTTGTCGATTTCTCCCCTTTTTGTTCTAGATACACAGAAACGGCCCCACACAAATTCTACTCTAACAACACTTGCGACCCTAGATTTATTTGTCTTGCACAAACAATGAATTTCAGACATTCCTTAACGACACAAGGGTGAACAAGAAAGTCTAAAAAGGTTCTAGGTTATCAGACATGGCTAACAAACAAAGGAGGGATAAAAGCTCAAAATGGTTTACTATTGGGAGACAAAATGAAGGCATGGTTTGTAGAAAGTCAAAGAAGATTAAATTCTAAATGCCCTTATCATTTCAAATACATCCAATTCAACAAAATGTGGTCTCGACATGTATAAATAGCAAGTTCTAGAATGCCGATACCATGCATGATACCCACTCAATCAAATAAAAATAGAACAAACAAGAATAATGTGCTCATATAAGGCTCAAAAGCTCCCAAAAGTTTCAAGAATGGGTCAAGTCCAGCGTATTCAACACTCAACAACACTGCTAAGGGAAAACAAAATGCATAACTAGTATATTTACCCACATACCCATGCACTTTGATTGTGTCATTCATCACAGCAACATGCTCCAGCATTAACAAGTATAGAAATAAACAAAAAGCCGACTAACTACAATGTTTTCATTTTTCCCATTTTTTTGTTTTTTGTTTTTTTCTCTTTTTTTTAGAGTAACAAAGCAAAAAGAAATAATGGAAGCCACTCTCCCACACCTAAAACCTACATTGTCCTCAATGTAGAAAAGACAAATGAAGTATTAGGAGAAAAGAAGAGAAACTTTCCTGACCACCGGGAAGGGAAAGCGAGACACTAAGGCGGAGGAGGGTGAGGCGGCTGCGTGCACAAGGTGGTGTGGTGGCGGCGGACGCAAGGTGGAGTGGCGGCGACGGACGCAACACGAACAGGAAGGAGAAGACGTCAATTCCAAAACTTCATTCCTTAGGTGTGACGACCTAGCGTGGGCATGTCAAACTGCCAGCTTCCTGCCACAAAATAACAACCCGCTAAATGACACTAACAATTAACAAAAACTTCAAAAATATAAGAAAACTAAAACAAAAGAAGCCTTGGGTTGCCTCCCAAGCAGCGCCTTTTTTTAATGTCTTTGGCTAGACATCGTTATATTTATTCACGGAGGATAGAATCGTGTAGCTCGTTTCAGTACTTCATCTTTTATGTAATCCTGATAGCCCTCGTAAATAGAGTAATTCTTGAGTCCACGAGTTACGATCTTCCATGGATTAGTAGATGGCGCCAAACAAACAAGTGATGATCTTAAATCTTCACTCACTCCTCCATCACGAGCACTTATTGGTTCGAGATATTTTACCATCGCAACCCTTAACTTATTCCTGTCATGAAATTTAAAATCTTCTCGTATAATAAAATCAATTTCACTAACAGGAATTGAAGAATAAGAGTTAGAAAAATATTGATTAAGAAATGGAGGAGATGTCACGGCATTTGGAGATTGTTCACTAGATTCATTCATTTGAACAATTTGATATTGGGGTCTCATGTCTTGTACTTCAATTTTCTTTTCAACTGCATCTTTAGATCCTTCTTCTTGAGATCCTCGCAGTACCATGTCATTTGTCAGGATAATTGCACTCTTATCTTCCTCATGGTCGATAATAGTCGGTGAGGGCAATTCTTCATAAACTGGAGAAATCAATTTGCTCATTTTAGATGCCCATTCGCGCCTTTCTTCTTTCATCTCTTTACTCATCCTTTGTGTCTCCTGTTGAAGTTGATGTACCTCCTGTTGAATTTGATGTGTTAGTAGCTATTAATTCAACTATTTCTTCAAGAGACATACCTGACATGGATGACGGTTCTTGATACTCTAGCTATTGAAAATCTATTGGCCTTTGTTGATAATTAAAATTGGAATCATCCCACCATCCTTGCTCATACCCGTTTGAATAAGGGTCATACCACGTTTGATATTGAGGTGAAAAATCTCCAAAAGTATCTATTGGAGCACTTAGACCATCTTGAAATGCAGGGCATCTGTCGATTGAATGATTTGAGGCAAAATAAGTTCCACAATTTGCAGCAGCCCATTGATCATTAGAAAAAGCACAAACCTCATAACCCTTTCTAGAAATAAAATCCAGTCTATCACCAAAATACGGAATTTTAGCAGCCATAAACTATATATATATAAAAATAAGAGAAAAAATAAAAAAAAAGAAAAAAATGAATTAAAAAAGAAACAAATTAATCACGCGGGTGACCCGGGTTCGTTCCCCGACAACGGCGCCAAAAATTGACAGGTGCTGAACCTGTGCAATAATAAATACCTACTCAAGAAAATTACAAATTTTGTATATAGCGGTGAGTAGGGTCGAATCCACAGGGATTGGGAATAATTCATTTTTTATAGAGTTCAGAGTATGGGGGGTTTTTGATGGGAGGAAAATAAAAATAAAAATAAAACAAACAAAATTCAAAACTAACTCACAAAGTACAATTTACTAAAAATAGCAATTAATAAAAGTTCTACCTAAAAGATCAACTGCTCAGGCACGGTCCAATTAAATGCTCATCGATGCAAAGATATTTCTTCCATTTATCACTAAGTTGGTTATATCTATCAACAAGCTCTGACAGCCAATTTTTCCTTACCTTTTCGACAGCCAAGGTACGACCGTTGACTGCTTCTCTAACCAGAAAACAACCCTAGGTACGACCATAGGAATTTAATTATCCAGTTGCATTAAAACTAGAAAAACCCAACCCTAATCAATAAACACGCTAAGAGGGTTTATTTAAATTAGATCCTGCGCTTCCCCAACATAAAACCAATTATGGTGGTTGTCACTAATTATCAACTAAACGAACAATTACAAATTCAATTTAGTTAATGAGACAGTAGGCTATTAAATTAAATTAAATACCCGGCCGTTGATATTCAATTAATAAAATACCCATGAACAATTAATTCAGGAAACGCACGAATAGCAACAAATTGGAAAAAGTAATGACAGTTTGATTAGATTTCACAGATGTTATGGACCGCGCCTTCGCGTTAACCTTTGGGTAGAGGAGAAACCTAACCGCTCCTCATCGTATCAATTTTGCGTGAGTTGGTTGATTTCATCCGCACAATCATAAGCGAAATTGGAACGATGGAGTAATGACGAAAGAAAGAAAAGAAAACGTCTTCCTTGTCTCTGTGTTAATGTTCGTACTGAAGCCGAAGTACAGCGCAAAAGCCAACAAAAATTGTACAGAGCCAAAGCCAAAGCAAAAGAGTCAAAAACGTGAAAGCCAAAAAGCAAGAGAAGAGTCTACAACGTCTGACGGCTAGGGAAAAAGAAAACTAAAGCTATCTAATTCCTAATACGTGAATTTGGCTTTCTTTTGCCTTTTGTAGCCGCCGCCAGCCAAAGCAATTAGGTGCAGGACTTGTTTATGGGTTTTAATCCCACGCATCTGGTCCACGTGGTCCTGGGTCCTTAATTGGTTCTCCTGCTGTTACCAAGCTTGAAGGTTTGGCTTTTGGGTATCCTTCTAGAGTTTCTGGCGTGGGCACGCCATGAGATAGAGAGTCTTCTGAAAATTTGTCTCGCGAGAGCACTTTTCACACCAACCACCTACACTTTACACAAATATCAA
Organism: Coffea eugenioides; assembly: GCF_003713205.1. NCBI lineage: Eukaryota > Viridiplantae > Streptophyta > Magnoliopsida > Gentianales > Rubiaceae > Coffea > Coffea eugenioides. The sequence continues at coordinate 30,403,027 of NC_040045.1, read as the reverse complement.
ATATGAGCAAAATATCAATTCTTAGCACCATGAAATGCCAAAATTAGGACAGAATAGTAGTGTAAAACGTGCTCAATAATTGCTTTATCAGTAGACGAAACGACACAATTACCCTAATGTATATAAGCAATAAAAGACTTTCTAACAACCATCCTATTAAGCAAACTCACGGAAAAGCTCCCTGTGATTAAACCAATCAGTGGGAAAAACCCCCCATGGTTACATGTAATTTTGATTTATTTATTTTGTGCATAGGAATAAGATAAGCTGTATTTGGAAGTTTCTAGTTATTTATTTATGTATAGAAATAAGATGAGTTTTATTTGAGAATTTTCGTTTATTTATTTTATATATAGAAATAAAGATGAGTTATATTGGGAGTTTTTTTGAAAATTTTATGAGTTCTAAGGTGTTTAATAGGTATATCAACTAAAAATTCGAACTTAAAAAATTATTTTTCATGTCAAGCAACCTCAAACTCATTAATTCAAATGATTTTTGCCGATTTTCACATTAATTCAAACCATGAGATTTGGATTGTATGATTTGAAACTATAAGGGTTTTTTTTGTAGGTTTGATTAATCATGGTGGGGGAAGGGGAGGGGGGCTTTTCTATATTATAACTCTAGGAGTATAATATGAATATCAATTGAAAATTTATTTATTTCCAGTATAAATACTCACAAAAGAAGCGCGTGTATTTCAAACCCGTTAATTCAAACGATTTCCATCACTTTTTTAAATTAGTTCAAACCATAAGTTACCGGAGTGTATGCTTAGAAACTACAGGGGGTATGTTCACTTAACCTTAAGGGGCTTTTCTATATTTTATCCAATTGTTAATGGCGTAATTTGATCAACCCAAATTTAGCAGAACGGATGGTTCGCCAGCCAGCCTGCCACTGCCACCTGATATCCAATCCTTTTCCACATAGGAAATCATAATCCTAATCCTTCCTTATTTTGGCAATAATCCTTCTCCTCTTAGGAATTGGAGCAATTTCTCCAATGCCTATAAAAACACAGTCACTATTCTTCTAACTTCCTCACAGAAGAGAAACTCCTTCATCGTTTTCATTGAAGAAATTGTTAAAAAATTTCCTCCCACGCCCCCTTCCACAACCATGGTTTTTCAGCTTCCCCCAACCGTTTCCAGCGACCACAACCCTGTTTTGCAGCCGAACGAATGTTCATTTACTTTGTTCCAAACTATCGCAGCTCCTGCCTCCGTCGTTTGGGCTCTGGTTTCCGACTTTGAAAATCCTCAACGCTACAAGCCGTTCGTGAGATCCTGTAGAATCATAGATGGCCAGGCGAACCAAGTCGGATGCTTACGCCGTGTGGATGTCGCGTCAGGACTTCCAGCCTCCTATAGCATCGAGCGGCTGGAGATTCTTGATCATGATCAGCGCATCTTCGGGTTCAGCATTGTCAGCGGCGACCACCGGTTGTCGAACTATCGCTCGATCATGAGCCTACACCCCAATGGCGGCGATGAGACGGTGGTTGTGGAGACGTACGTGATTGATGCGGCCGAGGCCAACACGAAAGAAGAGACGTGTGCCTTTGTGGATACGATCGTGAAACTGAACTTGAGGACCCTTTCCAGAGTTGCTGAGGATTTGGCGGGCAAAGCGCAACAACAGGTTTGAAAATTTCAATTTGTTTCGCTGGTTTTTTTGTTTATTAGCTAGGAAGAGAATTAGAAATTTCAAAAAACAATGAAAAAACAAAAAAGACAAAAAAAAAATAAAAAAAGATTTTGGTTTCCTCTTTTTTTTTCCCTTTTTTATTTGCTAAAAAAACATTGAAAAAAATCAAAAAATCCAAAAAAGCAAAAAAGATTTTGGCTTCTTTTTTTTCGTTTACTTTTCTTTGGTAGGAAAAGAATTTTCAAAAAAAATTGAAAAATCAAAAAAGTGAAAAAAGATTTTCGTTTCTTTTTTTTTCTTTTTATTAGCAAGCAAAGAACAAAAAACATTGAAAAAAAAGACCAAAAAAAATCCAAAAAGCCAAAAAAGCACAAAACTATTTTGGCTTCTTTTTTTTTGTTTACTTTTCTTTGGTAGAAAAGAAATTTTAAAAAAAATTGAAAAATAAAAAGTGAAAAAGATTTTCGTTTCTTTTTTTCTTTTTTATTTGCAAGCAAAAAACAAAAAACATTGACAAAAACAAAAAAATCCAAAAAAGCCCAAAAATATTTTGGTTTCTTTTTTTTTTGGTTTACTTTTTTTAGTAGAAAAAGCATTTTTAAAAAAATTGAAAAATAAAAAAAGTGAAAAAAGATTTTTGTTTCCTTTTTTTCTTTTTTATTTGCAAGCAAAAAACAAAAAACTTTGACAAAAACAAAAAAAATAAAAAAATCCATAAATCCAAAAAAGTACAAAAATATTTTGCTTTCTTTTTTCTTTTCTTTACTTTTTTTAGTAGAAAAAGCATTTTAAAAAAAATATTTTGGTTTCTTTTTTCTTTTCTTTTCTTTTTTTAGTAGAAAAAGCATTTTAAAAATTTTGAAAAATCAAAAAAGTGAAAAAATATTTCCGTTTCTTTTTTTCTTTTTTATTTGCAAGCAAAGAACAAAAAACAAAAATTGAAAAATGATCATGGTTTCCTTTTTACTTTTTTATTTGCATGTAAAGAACGAAAAATTGAAAAAACAAAAAAATCCAAAAAACTAAAGGATTTTGGTTTCTTTATTCCTTTACTTTTTTATTAGTAGGGAATGAATTTTTTTTTTAAATGAAAAAAAGGCATTGAATGTCTTTTTTTTCCCCAATAATAGAAAATTCGCTTAGCTCTACCTAACACATATCTATCAACTATGCATGAGGTGTTATTGTTTTCAAAAGGAAAAAAAGGTAATGCATAATTTTAAATCTGCCGCTTTAATGTCTCATAAATACTCTACACGATCAATACTGAAATTTCTGTCCTTTTGTTAATTAAACAGCACTTGATTCTTTTTTGCCCTATTTAGCCTGCCTATAAACGCTATCTTCTTAACTTTTTAACTGTTTGTGAACATTTTAATAGCTACTGATGATCACTTGAGTTCCTATTAGTATGTCCAAGTGCGTTCCCTATAAATGTGCCTAAATAGCAGAGGTGAAAATGATAGGTACTTCCACGTTCAGGCATCAAAGTTAGCTATATTTGGGAATCTGTCTAAAGCTACTTCACACACCTTTGCACTTATAACAACTAGCCCTGTAATTGTGTCATAATGCGACGGTGTAGCTTTTGATGTGAACGAAATACTAATTGGCCTCTTTCCATTTCTACCTTGGCTTAGAAACTGAAAGAAGTATGAGTTAAAACTTGAAGTCTGCGCCTAGTGATTGGAGTTGACATCTTAATATACTTAATAAGTTGGTGAGGCGATAAAGCAATTAGGGGCAGGTTAGTGCCATGTATCTGTTGTGGTTCCCTGTTCGGTTGTTGCAGAGTAAGCCAAGTCGGGAGTCTCGCTATACCAAATAATAAGTGAGGGTGCAGTTGTGGTTCCCATGCCAAACATCTCCTAAGTGAGCCAGTTGGAATATCAGGAGACCTAAAACTGAATAAGTGCAAAAAGAGCACAAAATAGCACCAAAAAAAAGGGTGCTTCTGAAAAAAATTGGGATTGCAATTGCCACAACAGGGACAGCTTTGCAGTCGAAAAACAAAATCTATTAACAAGCTGCAGCCAAGTCCTTGCACTCACACAGCGAGGGACAATGGGGGGAACCCCACCGCAACTATAGTTCAGGCCAACCATTGTCGTTACCATTGTTAACGCCCTGGTTCTGGTGAGCAATCCTAGATCTCACTTGGACCTTCGACTTTTAGGTATATTGGGGTTTTAAACCAAAAAACTTGGTTTCGGATGGAAAGTTGAGACGAGTTTTTTGGACGTTTTTAACCCAACTCCTGTGAGCACACCATCTTTTTTTAATATAATTGTCATATGGGCCAGTTAGTGCTGAATTCATATCAAATTGTTATGCTCGAACAAATTCCCTTTACTAGGTTAGATGACATTTCATCCCTCACACATGCTGAAGACTGGGAATTAACCAATTATTGCTATTTGATACAGCCTGCTCTACATGTTTTTGAGTAGGAGTACTCGTCAATTTTTCCTCGCATTCAATGGCATAGGGGGTATTCATTGTCCAAGGTGACTTGTCTATGATCGTGAAGAGATGGCTTATCATGCTTGGCACTTGAGACATGAAGTTTTTTAACTCCACCTGTGTTGACACAATACATCACACAGCCGGTCCCAAGTCCGAATGAAGGAGGAGGGATTTTTTTTTATGCTTTAGAAGGCAGCTCTTAGCGTATGTTCTCAAAATCCTTCTGTGCAGATTATATATGAAAGGTTGGTGAATGAGAGTTTTTTTGTTTCATTCTTCTTGGTAGTGCTGAATTTCTGGTCTTCATTTCATAGTTGATCTGGGTTTTAGCATCTATCCCGGGTTATGATCCAATCACATTTCTTTCATTCTTTTACTTTGCTTTGTTTTACAACCGCACTTTACTTTTTCAAAGTTTGTATACTTGTTCACATAAATCTGTTATGTGTTAGAGCAGCTAATGAACTGCTTTTACTGTAAGTAATCAACATGCACTAGTACGTTTGGCATTGGAAATTGACAGGAACTTTTGAGTTGGTTCTCTTCTGTTCATTGAATCACCTGAATTGTGTTGGCATATGTTCTTAAGCTCACTTGCTGTTGCAAAGGTAATGAACTTTGTTTTACCTCATGCTGATCTTTCATACATGTGTAGTTTATATCGGCAAAATATGATACGGAAAAAAGGTTACGCTACTGATACTTCAGACACAAGTTGTACTATTTGGTGTGGCCGAAGTCTGTAGAGTGGTTTTCATATCTTGAATTTCTTTTCCAAATTCGTGTGCTAGGTAGATTTGCAGCACCATTTTAGTTAGAATAGATGTTTAGGGCAAAGTGATGCTGATTACTTTTTAATTTTGCAATTCTTGGTAGGGATAATTCTACGGGATCAGTCTAATGCAATTTTGTATTGTTACAGTTTAGTTAAATGATCAAGCTTTTATAGAACTCGTGGGCTCACATATGGATTTGAAGTCCTGTGTAGCTTAGAAACTCTGTGAGTGGAAAGGATGTCTTTCAGGCAATGTGATTGATTAGAAACTCTGTTGGTGATAGCCTGCAGACGTGGTTACAACAGTTCAAATTTTCCTCAATGCAAACAGGGTATGTGATATAAGATCAAAACTCTCATTCAACTACTTGCAGAAGATTTATATGTTTCTAGGCATTGTTTCGGTGCTGGCCATGGCCGAATTCAAAGAGAGGAGTGTGATTCCTTAGAACTCTACCCAGATTCAGGAAAAGAAAATATGGTAAATCAGGTCTTAATGCTCATTGGTCTCAAGTACTGAAAAATGTTCACAGATATATATATATATATATATATATATACACACATATATAGGCTCAAGCTTATGGGCCATTCCTTGACCAGTACATAAACTGATTATTGTATACCAAACCATATTGCAGATTGAAGGGGGCAAGACTTTGTTGTTCAAACCATCAGCTTGATCTACTAGCTAGTAGCTCATTTTCAAACCTGCACTGAGAGTTTTCATTCAGTCCAAAACTGAGCCCCTTTTTAGTACAAGTACACATAAATGTCATATGCCAATGTTCATATGCCCAAAAAAGTTGCAATATTGGGCAAAAAACTGACATTTTCCTGCTCGAATAGTCCCAAAAAAGTTCATATGCCAATGTCACAAATCTCATGCATAAAATGCAGGTTTTAAAAGAACTATTTGACCAAATAAACTATTTAAATACTCAAAACACTTGTAACAAACATAGGATTCATTACTCTAACAAAATGTTTAGTCTAGCTGTAATATTGGGCCAAACTATATATAAATATAACCAAACATTACGAGATTTTCCAATGACTACTTCTTTAATAACTTCTTGGAAGAAGAACAGTGAAACCAACAGATACTCCAAAGAGGAGGATGAGCAGGACAGTGAAGTTGACCATCAATGCTTCTTGCCCTCTTCCTAAGCCCGTGAAGGTGAATTTCTCAATCAAGCCGGTCACAGCACTCAATATTGGCATGAAAAATATAACCATGCCAAGCAGGACATGCCATGGTGCAAAATTTGCTCTAGTCGTGGAGTCTCTGGCTCAGAACCAAAAGGTAAAGAAGCCAAACAGCCACTGACCAAAAAAGTTCAGAATCTTCCATTAGATTCTGGCTCTAGTTGTTTTAATAAACTTGTTCTTATTTTTTCATGCATACAAGTCGTATTACCTGTTCTTACAGACAAATCCCCACCCTCTTCATTTTCTTTGTAGATTTGCAGGTCATCATACATGTTAATTTGCATTATCTGTATGAGCATGTGTATAAACTAAAATACCAGACTTAAACATGTTAATTTGCATTATCTGCAAGCAGGTTTCCTATTGAGATAGTTCAGAAAAATGAAATTGGATGACTCAATCAGATAATCTATAAACAAAAAAAAAAGGATGGTGAAGAAATATCATGCATGCTGATTCTGCACAAGTTCAGTAGCATAAGTATATAAAAGCCATAGGCTATTGTCTTTGTTAAGAGAATATAAGTATTCTTGTAGATAATAAATTAGTAAGGGTATTCTTGTAAATAGTTTATTAGGTTTGTACTCCTATAAATACTAATTGGTCACTCATAATACGGTGACTAGATGTTTTCCTCCCAAGATACCTGTTGACATGGTATCAGAGCAAAAGTCCTTGGGTTAGGGTTAAACATCTGGCAAAAGTCTTGACGCGATACTGTTTATCGCACACTGTTCACGCGATACTATTCACACGTACTGTTCACGCGGTACTGTTCATCGCGCGTACTGTTCATCACGCACTGTTCACCCGGTACTATTCACGTGCACTGTTCATAGCGAATTTTGATTGCTGTTTTGTTTGAAGTGCTATTCGCTATGGTTGAAAGTTTTGCTAATGGGGTTACCATTGATCAAGTTGAATCAAGTTCTTCAGTACATGGGTCCCAGAAAACTGTTACTATATCCGAGGAAGATTATGTTAAATTCTTACAGTACCAAGCTACAAGTCACGCATCTCTTCCCTCTGCTTCTTTAGCACAAAAAGGTAATGACGCATGGATTATTGACTCCGGGGCTACTGATCATATGTCAGGTACCTCTAAAATTTTTTCTAATTTTCAAGAGTCTACTCCCTTTTCTCATGTTACTTTAGCTGATGGATCTACCACTAAAGTTAAAGGACTAGGCACTGTAGAAATTAATCCATCACTTCCGCTGTCTTCTGTTCTTTACATACCCAATTTGCCATTTAATCTAATGTCTGTTAGTAAGCTCACTAAATTTCTACAGTGTACAGTTACTTTTTCTCCTGATTCCGTTGTCATTCAGGATTTGAAGACAAAGAGGACGATTGGTGGAGGGCATGAGCATAATGGTCTTTACTTTCTCAACTTCAATGGTCCGATAGCATGTCCTGCTACTGTTTCTCCTCTTGAAATTCACTGTCGTTTAGGTCATCCGTCTTTACAAAATTTGAAAAAGTTGGTTCCTACTTTGAATCAATTATCTTCGTTAGAATGTGAGTCTTGTCAGTTAGGAAAGCATCATCGTGTTTCTTTTGCTCCTAAAGTCAATAAACGGGTTTCTGAACCCTTTTTGTTAGTTCATTCTGATGTTTGGGGTCCTAGTCGAGTCACTTCAAAGTTAGGTTTTAAATATTTTGTAGTCTTTGTTGATGATTTTTCCAGAGTTACATGGCTTTATTTAATGAAAGATCGTTCAGAATTATATTCCATTTTTTGTGCATTTGTTACAGAAATAAAGAATCAATTTGGTGTGCCTGTACGTATACTTCGCAGTGATAATGCGAAAGAATATTTTTTCACTCATTTTAATACCTTTATGACTAAATCTGGTATTATTCATCAGTTCTCTTGTCCTCACACTCCACAACAGAATGGAGTTGCTGAAAGGAAAATTGGACATTTAATCGAAATTGCTCGAACACTGTTGTTGCACATGAATGTGCCCAAACAATTTTGGAGTGATGCAGTTCTAACTGCATGTTATTTAATTAATCGCATGCCATCTAATATTCTTGAAGGTCAATTACCTCACTCCATTCTTTTTCCTCATGAACCTGTGTTTAAATTGCCTCATCGTATTTTTGGATGTGTGTGCTTTGTTCATCAGCTTGCTCCCGGGGTGGATAAATTAGATTCTCGTGCTATTAAGTGTATTTTCTTAGGATATGCACGAGCGCAAAAAGGGTATAGATATTACAGTCCAGTTTTAAATCGATTTTTTACTTGTGCTGATGTTACTTTCTTTGAATCCACTCCGTATTTTATCAAACAAAGTATGTCTTATGAGTTAGACCAGTGTCCCTCTTTTTCCTCTCCTGTTTTACCAGTCCCTTCCCCTTTATTACCTGAGTTATCTAGTCCACCAGATTCCATAGCTCGATTATCTCGTCCTCATCTTCAAGTTTACTCACGTCGTTCCATGGTTGAGAAAGTTCCTGATATGCCACGCACTTCACCAATTAACTCTCAATCTTTCAATCCAGGTATGACGCCCTCCTCTGAGTTAGATCTTCCTATTGCTTTACGCAAAGGTAAGAGAAATTGTACTTCCCATCCTATTTCTAATTTTGTTTCTTATTCTCGTCTCTCTATGTCATATTCTTCTTTTGTTGCTTCCATTGATTCTATCTCCATTCCTAAGTCTATTACCTATGCTCTTAATCATCCTGGTTGGAGATTAGCTATGCAAGAAGAGATATCTGCTTTGGAACAAAATGGTACTTGGGATCTTGTCCCTCGTCCTTCAGGTAAGCCTGTTGTTGGTTGTAAATGGGTGTACACTATAAAAGTGCAGCCTAATGGTTCTATTGATAGATTGAAGGCTCGGTTGGTAGCTAGAGGATTTACTCAGGTGTATGGAGTAGATTACTTAGAAATATTTTCTCCTGTTGCAAAGATTACCTCTGTTCGTCTTCTTATCTCTTTGGCAGCAACTTATAATTGGCCATTGCATCAGTTGGATGTGAAAAATGCATTTCTGCATGGAGATTTGGAAGAAGAGGTATATATGGAACAACCTCCTGGATTTGTTGTTCAGGGGGAGAATCTGAGGTTGGTTTGTCGTTTGAAAAAATCCTTATATGGATTGAAACAGTCTCCGAGGGCTTGGTTTGGCCGGTTTAGTAGTGTTGTCATGGAGTTCGGTCTGACAAGATGTGGAGTAGATCACTCTGTATTTTATCGGCATTCTAATGCTGGTAAAATTTTATTAGTTGTTTATGTGGATGATATTGTGATTACAGGTGATGATGTTGCGGGGATCCAGAAACTTAAATCCAATTTGCAGGCAAATTTTCAGACAAAGGATTTAGGTCATCTACAGTATTTTCTGGGTATTGAGGTAGCTCGGTCTAAATATGGGATTTATTTATGTCAAAGAAAATATGTACTCGATATGTTTAGTGAAGTTGGGATGTTAAGTTGCCGACCTGTAGATACCCCTATGAATCCCAATGTGCAATTAGCAAGAGATCAAGGTGCATTACTTGATGATCCTAAGCAATATCGAAGACTTGTGGGTAAATTAAATTATCTCACTGTAACGAGACCTGACATTTCGTTTGCAGTGAGTGTTGTGAGTCAATTTCTTGATACCCCTCGTACTAGTCATTGGGATGCTGTTATACGGATTCTCAGGTATCTTAAGAGTGCTCCTGGAAAAGGGTTGCTGTATCAAAATCATGGACACACTGATATTGAAGGATATAGTGATGCAGATTGGGCTGGTTCTGCCTCAGATCGAAGATCGACTACAGGATATTGTGTGTTTGTTGGTGGTAATTTAGTGTCGTGGAAGAGTAAGAAGCAAACAGTTGTATTCAGATCAAGTGCAGAATCTGAATACCGCGCTATGGCTCACACTGTGTGTGAGTTGGTTTGGTTGAAGAGCATGTTACTGGAACTTGGGGTTGAGCATAATCAGCCTATGAATTTAGTGTGTGATAATCAGGTGGCTGTTCATATTGCGTCTAATCCAGTGTTCCATGAAAGGACAAAACATATTGAAGTTGATTGTCATTTCATTCGAGAGAAATTGCTTGACGGGGTCATCAAGACATTTCATGTACCGTCTGTAGATCAATTGGCTGATGTGTTTACCAAGAGTTTAGGGGGTTCTAGGGTGAAATACATTTGTAACAAGTTGGGTGCTTATGATATATATACTCCAACTTGAGGGGGAGTGTTAAGAGAATATAAGTATTCTTGTAGATAATAAATTAGTAAGGGTATTCTTGTAAATAGTTTATTAGGTTTGTACTCCTATAAATACTAATTGGTCACTCATAATACGGTGACTAGATGTTTTCTTCCCAAGATACCTGTTGACAGTCTTCAAGAATTACATTTCATTAAATTGCAATTTCTCTGCTAACAATCATATCAAACAATTATGTCAAAATTGCTCCCAAACTCGAGTATTCTGCCCCTAGACCATCTATTGTACAATCAATTTCTGATTATCCTTGTGCTAATTGTCACTTTTTTAACCAAGATTTCATAAACTAATACAGCTATCAAGATAGAACCGGGTTAGCAAAAAAGTTGTAGAAAGAAGCATTCTTCTAAGATCAAAAGTGCTAAAAGTCAATCAAATTTTGTAAAAAATTAATGAAAAGGAAAAAGTAAGGAAAGACAATAGATCACCACCAGCAAGAAAACAGTTTACATAGAATAGCGGGCAAGAAAAGATTATCTATATTTGACACATAATTCTCTTAAGGATTCAGAGGGATTCTCATCTTTAGAAGTCAATAGTTCGATTGGTCGCAGATGTTTCTGTTCTCATGGAATTGTTCAGGTTTCAATCAGCAATCAGGATATAAAAGTCTTCTATACTTGCAACTGATGGAAGTAGACGAATACAGATAGTTATTGATGCATATGAAATAACATGAGATTTGGAGAATATGCAAGGTTGTCCATTGTAGGAGTGATGTATCAGATCTCTATGTTGGCAGTTTGAAAAGGAGAACTGGTACAAAATAGTATCCCCATGGATGCAACGGTTTCTAAATTTCTTCTTCCCTACTTCTGTTCTAATTTTCTGCACCAATTGTATCCTAGAGCCCTATTTAGTGCACAAATTCAGCAACTCGCTATTCCAACAACATAGAGCATGCTTCAAGCTTAAGACCCATGCCCAGATAACAAAGCACTTCCCCAGCTTTTCAAATCCATTAGAAGTACACTAAAATAGCTTCTGACGTACACAGGCTGCTGATCAGTAAAATTGTCCTGAACTCTTTTAACTAATAGTCTTAAAAGCAGCAAACTCATTCATACAAAATTTGAACACAAGCTTTTAACATTGAATGTTATTTGACAGTGGGGAAGATAGGTTGAACTCTTACTATCTCATTGGTGTATATTCAAGGACAGGAAAAGAAAATAACCACATGCAATGGAAGATGATAGTAAAAAGTCAGGAAGAAAGCCACATATGAGACATCACTTCTAAGACAAAGATGCATAAAAAATTCACCAATGAATAACTTAAATAACTCCTTCACGGATGGCCTAACAAACCTGGGTCTGTGGGTGTGTGTACAATACTACATGCAATATGTACCGGGCTTCAGCTCAGCCCAGGGGACCAGAATATCTTATGACAGGAAATTGAGGTGATGAATCCCAACATTTCAATTAAAAGCCCTTCCATCAAAGTCAATGAACAAGCCTATGGTCTCAAACAACGACCGAAGTGTCCACTGTCAGTTTACCCAATACCCATAACACGTAAAATACCCATAAGCTACTAAAGCACCATAAATTTCAAGTCTACTGAAATACGTAGAATTTAAATTTTTAATAAATACACGAGATCCTAAAAAGATTACCCATTCTTCAAAGTGGGTAAATTGGATCTTCAGCCAAGTTCCCAAGAATATTAAAATTTACTCTTCCCTTAAACTCTTCATTGGTTGCATCAGTCTTGAATATTGATGGCATTCATAAAAAAAGAATGGAACGCATAATGTATCAATATATCAACATCAGTTTGAAGCCCTATTTCAGCACACAGCTTTTATAAAAACTCCGTGAAGTCAAAAGAATAGAATGTTGCAAGCACCAGATGCACACCTCCCCATTCTCCAATTTGGTTCATCATTTGTCTTCCTTTTGCAACAAGAGCGGTCCAAGAAATAAAAATGATACAGGCATTGGAGAGGACTTCAAATATAACTGAAACTCATTCATTTCTGTCACATAGTGATAAGCCTCAGCAACGCTTGGCTTCTGGTGTAAATATATCCAAAAACAATTGCAAACAAGTTGTCTGCCACAAGATTTTAAGCTAACTCTAAATTGTCCACTTATTATTTGGCCCCTAGAAGAGTGCAACATCTCATGCCTATACAAGTCCCTTTAGGTATGAATAAAAGACAATTATCCAAAGCTGCTGCAATGAAGAATGCCTTTTAATGTTAAAAGCAAAACTGAAGCTTATATATCTATTTCTTGAGAACTCAAAATAGATGATTGGCAATCAGCTATATATTTCATGCATATAATATCTGATGTCTCAAATGCCTAACAAAATTGGACTAACGGTCTTCTCCTTCCAGAAATATGATCACTTAAGACCATGTCATTCTTTAGAGAAATATAAAGATACACTTATTAAATTGCTTTTATATTTAAAAAATTTTTCTTATGCCAGAAAATATTGCATATCTTCTATCTATTGTTTCTGATTTATTTTCAAAGAAAACAATAACAGAGTGAATTTGTATTAGTAAGGTGAATTTGTGCCTAACCTGTATGAGTTATGTGCTCAAGCTTAAGCTAAGGTTACCATGTATCCATAAGCCTCTTCAAATTCAAGGAAATTGGTAACTCATATATATATACTGGAAAGCTGTGAGTGATAAAGAATTTAACCAGTGATGCATTTTGGATGTTGAATCATGTCATTTACTCAAGAAGGCACAGCAGACTTAAGCAGTCACTCAATTGAACCAAGTGACAAATGACAGAGTGTAAGCAAAACAAGTTGAATAAGACTTGTAAACAAGGACTAAACCATACTAATCTGTGACCTAAAAATGCACCGGCTACAAATAAATGGATGAAGTGGAAGATCATATGCAAAAAAATTTGAAACCAGCTACTAGACTCATATGTTAATAACCTATTGGCAGGATAATTGACATCTTATCCTTCTGTTTGTCGGCAAACCGAAATCTTAATCAAGTTTAGAACCCAAAAATCATAAACATTTTTCCTAGACTAAGTTCAACAAATGGAAATAGTGTTAAATGCATAATTTTGCCATTATTCTCACAAATGAAGACCATTAGCATTACACTTCATTTCCAAAAATTTATCACATTTAAAACAGTAAACAACTTTAGTTTGTTTGTTCCCCCCCCTCTCCAATACCTAGTGCATCTGAACAACACAACATGCCTGTGCCTATCTTCTGCATAGCTCACCCAGTTCTCCAAACTTCCTCAGTTTTATCAATTAGTCGCCGTCCCATTCGCCGTTTACTTATGCTTAATCTTTCAAGCATCTCTTTCTTTAGAAACCAATTCCGTAACATTGCTACTCTTCATCTTAAACCAAAACAATTATAGCAGCAAACACATTATACCAGTAATTCAAGTCCGCTACAGTCTTATTCACTTCCAAATACCCAAAGTTCCCAACCTTGCCCAGAATTTAAGAATCCCATAAAACCAAGTTCACTAAACCAATTTAATTGTCCTGATTCTCAAGTCAGCATGAATTTTCTTTGTGTCTAAAATTTCCTTATTTTGACATTATTCCAGAGAACTGACAAGAGACAAAACCAGCAGAATTCATTACCTTTTCAAGAATTGACATGGCTTCTTTTGTTGCACTCTTCTCCCTCTCTACATAACAAAGGAAGCATTTTTATCAATCACCACACTGCCCAGACTATCCCAAACAATCAAATTGAAAATTTTCAAAAACCCAGATGCAAATTACATAAATAAATGCCAGAGAAGTACAAAAATAGCAAAAAAGAAAAAAAAAGTTTCTGGACAGAAGAGATGGGATGAGAGGCCTTACTGATGGGGCAGGTGATGAGGAATCCGGAGTGGGAATGACTGAGGAGAGAAGAGGGGCGTTGTAGTCAAAACGAGGAATGGTGATCACAGCAGAGTGCTGCACCCAGGTTTTCAGCTCCTCCTTGCTTCTTCTTCCAATTCTTTTGCTTTTTCTTCTGTTTTTGCTGTCACAAGTTTTTCCGCCATTCTTTTCTGAGTCTGGTGTTTCATTCCCAGTATTATTGAGTTAATGGATTGTAATTTGTATGGCAAATGATACTCGTATTTATATTTCTCAAATGAGGTTTATACTAGTTCTTCCACTAACTTTACTAATATAAAACGTGATTTATACTAAATAATTTAGGTCCTTTTTTATAACTCAATTTCCCACGATTTAAGGGTGCCTTTGATAAAACTAGAGTCTCAAAATTGAAATCTAATTTCATTAAATTATTGATTTATTAAATATTAAATCAAATATATTTGAGTGTATCACATTCATTGATAAATGAATAATCATATATATATATAATAAAGTCGTATCCTCATACTTATCTCTTCGCGTTTTCTCTTTCCTACGTGGCTTAATGAGACGACAAGTAGTTTCCTACGTGGTTTGCTATTTTTTTGTTTGGATGTATATCAATTCTTATTTCCTATAAGAATTATTAATATTATATGATTCTTATTTCCTACCCAAAAAAAAGGAACTAAAAAGTAATTCGATATAAATAAAAGAGACATAAATCTCCTCTATTAGATATATAGGAATAAATGATAATATATATTTTTTATAGTGTCCTTTTTTTAATTTTTTTTACCGCTTCATCATACATCCTTTTTATTTTAAGATAATCTACCCGTATATAGAACAACGTACAAACAATCTAGACATGGAAATTAAAGAAAGTTAATCCAAGAAAGTTTTTACAAGACTCACAGTCCCAATGCATAATTGATGTACAAAGAGAAATAGCACTTCATCTGATTGAAAATTTCTGGAAAAGTCCATAAAGAAAATGTTAACCTTTTATCATTTTAATTGTTACAATATCTAGATAAACATAACTTTTAGAATATGTGTATTTATACAGGTATATGTTAAAAGTTTTGGCAAGTGATGCAACCGGTAGTGCTTGGTTTGTTATATTTGATCAAGAGGTTGAAAGAATAATAGAACACAAACTTTCTTTTGTTCTTGACAAATTTAACAAGATAAACTTATATCTAATTTTTAAAAATATTATTAATAAGGATTAATTTTTCCTACACTGACAGTGTATACACTATCAGTATTGAATGAATGACAACTATGCAAAATTTGAATTTGAAATTTAATTTTTGCACACATATCATGAATCCAACGATGATAGTATATACACTGTCAGTGTAGGAAAGATTTACTCTTTTAATAATAGTAGACAATCCGACACTTATTTTAGCCGTTAAATATTCTAACAAAAAAAATTTAATATGCATTTCATTTTCAGGAAGGATTTAGCAGTAAAATCGTGTCATCAATTATAAATAAGATCACGTGAAAACCTTTTGTGTTCCAAATCAAGTTGAACAATTACAATATGGAACAAGGTAGTAATAGATTTACAGTGACTAGATGGTTCCACTGTGATTTCGGGAGGGAAACGCATTTCATACTTTCACGGGTAATGTGCAATAAATTTCTCTTATATTTCACATATTATATCTCACATAATATTTTTGCCTTTAATTTTGATAAATCATTATCAGATTGATGGAACCGACAACCAATACCAACCTGAAGTATTTTCTTCCTAGATCCCAATTAGTATAACAGATGATTCTAATCAACAACATTTCAATACATTTCATATGAATCATTCATCAGAGGGTTCAGCAAAAACCACAGAGGAAGAGAATCCTCATAAAAAGATTTGCATGAGAAGGTAGATTTAATATACTATTTTACTTTCTTAAATTATAATATTTACGTATTGTTATACACAACTTTGAATGCGATAAATCATTTTTTTCCAGTACTTAGTTATCCTGCTTTGCTATCATGCAGTGATAATGGAAAATCAATAAATGCTGATTTGCACGGACAGATCGAGGAGAATGTTCAAACAGAAGAAAAACAAAAACAAGTTTTTGAAGAATAGAATATTATTTGATACTATTTACTGCACTTTTTATTTATTTTCAAGTTTTTTAATGTTATGGTATTGTTGAATGATATTTTTTCTATTTTTGAATTATTATTCACTGAATTAGATGTTCAAATTTATATTATAAGAATATTTTGTATTACAATGCGCATATAGTAATATACTTAAGACAAGTTATAATAGATTATACATTAAATTTTTATTTTATATCGACATTTTTATAAAATTAACTAAATAGTTTATTTATTTTCGATGATTCCCGTTCAACGAACGGGTACAAAACTAGTTTATCACTTATTTTTGGAACAAGTTTTGCCTAAAAAATTCAATACCACTTAATTAATTCAAATATTCAATTTTTCGTTATCAAACATATGAGAACGTATTAAGATCTGAATCCATTAAATTTAAGTGCTGAATTGGGTTAGTAAACAAGGTCTAAATTAATTAAGTGGCATTGAATTTTCTAGACAAAATTTGCTTCCAAAATGAAAATAAAAATCTGAAGTTTGAATTCATTAAATTTTTTAATTGTTAAATACTAAATATGATACATTGGAGCCTAGAAAATTCAGTATAATTTATTTTTGAAGCAAATTTTGCCTAAAAATTCAGCGTCATTTAATTAATTTAGTTGTACAATTTTTGGTTACCAAATGTGCCAAACATGTTAATATTTGAATTCATTAATTTTAAGTGTTAAATTGAGTTATCAAATAGAGCCTAATACTTAACAATTCGACAACTTAACTTTATAGAATTCAAACTTCACACTTTAGTTTTCAACTTTAATTTTATCAAACGCACCTTCCTTTTACCCAAATTCTACCAAACAGAATTTTTCTACATATTACCACCCTCACAATTCACAAATTCATTTTAACAACTAAATCTATTAACTAATGTCAATCGGTTTGGACCATTGTGTGATATCAAAGGTTAAAAAAAAAAAATCAGACGTGTGCAAAAAAATAAGACAAAAAAAAGGAGAATTGCAGTTTCAGTCTCCAATTTTTAGCATATGTGCTAAATTAGTTTCTAATGTTCCAATCAAAATAAATTTGGTTCTCAAAGTTTTTGGTAGTAGGTACATTCAATAATAATGAAAACTCAACAATGACTAACGGTCAAAATTTAATTATTGTTATTTAATAATTTTGACTTTGTACTTTTGGACCCTAATATTTGAAATTTTAATCATTTTAGTCGCTTAAGTTTTCAATAGTGATATTGAGGGTATTAGGATAAAATAAGACACGAATTACAACACAATTGTCTTAAATGGATATTAGCAATTCTAATTAAACTTTTTATTTTTCACTTCATTTATTCATGCCACTAATGTCTCATATACTTCTTCCCTTTGGTATAATTGGTCTCAAATTTGGTATTATATATGTGATTATTGTTTTATACTATTAGTAATTAACTGATGATTAACCCATAATCAGTAAAAGCACTTCATATTAGTATTTATGTTTGCTGGTTTTTATAATTGCAATACCTAACTATAATAATTTAAGGCCTATATGCACAAGTCATGCAAGAACTAGCATGAATGATAATAAATTTTATATTAATACTAGAATTTTCCTTTTTTATTTTATATATTATGTATATATTGTCATTTGATTGTAACTTGTTAAAAAAAATAAAACTCTTTAAGTTCAATGATGTTATTATGTCGATATAAAGTGTTTTTATGAAATTTTATAGGAATTTAGGATGACATTTGTCATATCTTTAATTCAATGCACAACTTTTCTTTCATTTTAAAACCCTTAACTATAACTAGAAACTTAAGAGACCATATTGATTGAAACTTCAAACATTAGGGACTAAAAATGTAAAGTTAAAATCAGAAAATTTAGAGACGGATTTGTTTTGGCTGATACATTAGAGACCAGTTTGATGTATAGGTCAAACATTGAGAATCAAATTTGTGTTTCTCCCTTTGGAAAATTTTGAGAAGTAGTAATAGAAAGATTTAAAATTCTTAAAGACATATAAGTTTTGGCAAATTCACATATTCCTAATATCTAATAAAACACGTCATAATCAAAATTACCAAATTAACCTATCCAACCAAGCAACCCCCCAGTCTAATCATGTGGTCCCTAAATTCCCTTTCTACTCTTTTTGAGTGGGAAATGAATTAGCCCAAAAATCTGAGCACTACAAAAAAAAGTGAAAAATTACCACACTTTCTTTTGTCATAGTTCTCAATTCGTGTTTAAAAGTGACTTTTTGACATGGTTTTAGCAACCGTGATGTCAAAAACTTCTTACCACACTTTTGTTGTTAACAACAATAAATCGTGGTAATTATGCTACTATTTGCCACGGTTGATTAATCATTGTGGTAACTTTGATATGTGCTGCATATCTTTCTTCAACCGAGTTGTTGGTTGGACCAAGTTTACTTGCTTATGCAAACTAGTTTGAGCAGCCTGTGCTAGTGGTGTGACAGTGGCTACAAAGCAGATCTTAGTATTTTTTTTCTTGGGCTCATGAATTGGATTCTAAATGTACTTTAATATTGACTTTGTGCTTTTTTAACTTCTTTGGTGATAATGTGATACTAATTACAGTTTTAACATTGTTTTGTAGGGTACGATTAGTAATGATGGGGAATGTAAAAAATTTCATCCAGCTCATTCGTTCTCAGATGTTTTTGGAAGTTATTTGTAGTCATGAAATCTTTATTGGGTGGTCCCATAATGTTAGTGTACTAGAGATGTTCTTCTAAAGGGTTAGACCATTGTATTAGCTTTCAAATGGTAATCACTTTGGATTGGCATAATTTCGTGCAATATATGCTATGTTTTTGGTAACTTGTACGCACTTATTTGTGCGATTTTTAATAAAAACTTTAGCTATTTTACTTGTGTAAATTGTGGCAATAGATCTTAAACATTTATCTTTTGATATTTCTTTTAAGGGCAAATTTCACTTTACCCCCCTGTGGTTTAGTGTTTTTTTACATAACCCTTCTATGGTTTCAAAAGCTATACATAACCCCATAATGGTTTGGATCAAAGTGTCAAAGTGACACAAATGATCATTCGTAACGGAATCACCTAAAATATCAAAAATACCCTTACATAATGTTAAAAATTATTTATTAACCAAGGAGGGATATTTGTATATTTTGAAAATCATAACGGAGTTATATGATAAAGTATTAAACTATAAGAGGGTTATATGGTGAAATATAAAAATCATATAGGGTTAGTGTGTCATATATTTATAAGGGTAATTTCTAAATTTTTAGACGTTCCATTACAAATGACTATTTCTGTTATTTTGACACTTTAATCCAAACCATGAGGGGGTTATGTATAGCTTTTGAAACCATAGGGGGGTTATTTAAAAAAATACTAAACCACATGGGGATAAAATATAATTTGCCCTTCTTTAGACAACATTGGAAATTAGGATGATTAATCAGAAACTTTCTCCACAGAACCAAAACTGTGAAATTAGTCCATGACAAAGACCTTTCTCAATGCTTTCCAAACCGTGGTAACAGTTTCGAACCATGTTAAAAACTGTGGTAAATAGTCAATGATATATATCACAGTTCTTTTATGACGAATGTAAAACTGTGATTTTTCCGTGGTAAAAAGTATTTATCACGGATCCAGAACTATTGCAAAGCATTTGCGACAGCTGTATACAAGACGCCTCCAAAACCGTTGCAAATTTGTGGCAAATACTATTTTTCACGGTTTAAAGTACTTTTTATCACATATTGGATGAGCGGCAAAAACTGATTTTTTTTTTTTTTTTTAGAGGAGGCAATCCTTTTAGGACCATCAATGGGATCTGGTCAGCTTGAACTTGGTTCTTAAAAAAAAATCTAATGAGCCTGGCTTTTCATTGAGTTGGTTGAAATTGGGTATAATCCCAAATTAAATGTGAGCAGAGTTTGGGCCTTATTAAGATCAAACCCAATATAGGTTCGACCCTTTAATATGCCTATATATATAATTATATATAATATATTCATATTTTGATATATATATAATTATATATCTAAATATATAATAATAATACTTATGAGTTATTTGTCAATATAATATATATATAAAAGAATATAAATATACAAATATGTCAAAGATTAGAAGGACAAATCTAAGTATGAGCAAATTGAGGAGTATTTGAAATTTATTGACTGTTGATATATTTTATTACATTACATGTACATTGAATTTTGGATATATTATTGTGAAAAATTCTGGTTATATATTTTTTAATGAACTGTTATGTTCTTTGTATAGTTTTAAATGTTGTGGTCCCGATGGGGATATAAATTAGGTTTAAAACTTATAAATAGTATTTTATATTAAGGAAATTAAGGAATAGAGTGAACTTAAGGTTAAGTTAGAATTTAAACTCACAATCTGAATATTTTGTGAGTCAAGTATAGTTTCACATTTATCAATCAAAGACTCATATTCGAAATCCAAAAGTTATACTAATTAAAAGGGAACTGAGTTTGTTAAGCCTCAGTTTCAAAATGGCCAATTGACAGGCTTAGAATCCTTCCCTTCTTTTGGATTTAAAATGAATTTAAATTTACCTATAGTAGTACTCAGTATTCTTTTGACACACAAAATAGCCCTTTTGACCTTTGAAAAAATTACTCAACATAGCTACACAGTTTCTTCACTAATTGAAATTATTTCAGAGGAATCATGAAAGTAGTCGATAATGATTTTTGTTGTTAGGTTCGATTTTTCCTTTTTTATTTTTTTATTCTAACCGTACAAAAAAGGTTCTAATCATAATACTATATAGTGATCATGGAAGTATATTGTGTTGGATTGCATTTGCCAGAGGGTATATCTCTGTACACGTTTTTTTTTAGAAAAAAAATGTGATGTACATGAATGTAAAAGTCATTGAAAATGAGTCAAGGAAAATATTTCCGAAAAACATGAGATTTTTGTTCCAAGAATGGCAATCCAAAAAAAGCCAGTATATTGGCATACTACTGCATATTGACCTTTTTCTACAAATATATTATTTTTTATAACTTAAATTATCCAAAAAAAAAGATCTCTAATCAAAATATTGAATTGTTATGTTCAAACTCGTAACATATATGCTTCTAATAAAACAAAAAAAATAATGAAAAAGATCAATCTTTAAAAATATTACCTATGGAAGATAGAAGCAATTGATAAAATTCAAGAATTCTTCCAGGCATGTGGTTTTCAAATATCATTGATTTCTTCCAGTTTCACGTGATCTAGTAGGCCCTCGCAATTTTAATCTTTTGCCATTGCTAGAAAATGTACAATGGTAGGGAAAGAATGGTTTTGATAATGAAGAAAAAGGCAAAGGAACCCTTTAATAGCAACTGTGAAGCCTTAGGGCAATTGCAGCAGTTGACGAATAGACACAACTGATAAATGGGCAATATTGCTTTTTTACACAGTAAAAAGAAGAGAAAGAGTGCATAAGACTCTTTTTTTTTGACAAGAAGTTCACAAACAACACTTAAATTAACCCCACAAGATACAACCAAAAGGTAATTGCTGACTCTTGGTTGCACCCATGGAACTTAAGTGGTACTCACGCACACACTCAACAAACGATGTGAGATACAGGGAGAGGGAACAGGGGGGCCTTTACTAAGCACTAAAGAGCACTCACTCACTCTAGTTTTAACCTCACCAATAGGTCTTTTTTTTTCTTTTGACAAGAAGTTCACAAACAACACTTAAATTAACCCTACAAGATACAATCAAAAGACAATTGCTGACTCTTGATTGCACTCATGGAACTTAAATGGTACTCATGCACACACTCAACAAACGATGTGGGACGCTGGGAGAGGGAACAGGGGAGCCTCTCCTAAGCATTAATATTTGCCTTTTGAAAACTCCAATTTGGGAAAGAATGGTTTAAACTTTCCTTCTCTCATTTGTTGCTATTACGAGAACTCCAATAGGCACCGCTTTGTTACACAATATGAAGGGTTGTTTTTAGGTTCTTATTGTTTGCATTGTGAATATTGAACCTGTAGATTTTGAGTAGTTGGGAATATTTAATATATATGAGACTAGAACCAGCAAATACCCAATAAGAATTGAGAATACTTGGGTACTGCGACGGAGTCCCATGAGACCCAATCTTTTGAGTTTTTATAACAAATAATTTTATTTCCGTAAAATTTTTCCTGATAAAGACATTTTTGAATTATATGTTCAATGTACGTGAACTTCCGCGGTACAAGATGTGTAAGGCTAAAGATGTGTACATTTGTCAATTATTTGAGTTCTATAATATGTCAAACAACTGTTGTTAACATTTACAATTTGTCGTATAAGCGTTAACATCCTACTTAATTACTAGTGTGAATACCCGTGCTACGCACAGTGCTGACATTATTAAAGAAAGAAAATAAAAGGGTGAATTAAAAAAGATTAAAAAATTGTACCAACTGAATTAAAATGTAATATCTGTCTAACAATAGTTTGAAATATGATAGAATGTATATATCATTCAAAAACTCCCTATTTTCGAAAGATAGATCCTGAAAAAATAATAGAAATTTATATTAGAAAATGAATGATATATGAATAAAAATGAATGTAATTAAATGTTGTTAAAATGAAATACTTACAAATATTATTCATTCGATTTGATAATCTTGCATGAAGGTGTGAATACTCTTCACATCAATCAACTTTTAGTACGTGACAGGCGTCGAACCTGTGCAATAATAAATACCTGCTTAAATAAAATACAAATTCTGTATATAGCGGTAAGCAGGGTCGAATCCACAGGGACTGGGGATAATTTAATTTCTTCTCAAGTTCCAGATATGGGGGGTTTTTGAAAATGATAGTAACTAAATTACTTGGAATAAAATAAAATAACTACAACTCAAATAACTAATTATCACAATAAAAATAATAATGGACGAACTCTAGCCAAGAGACAACTTCGGAGATGGTTCACTTAATTCGATCACAGATGCAAGGATTATTCCAGTTACTATCTGATAAATTAGTTATAGTTGTCATACACGCGATAAACAACCAACTCTTCCTCAATTTGTCGATAGCCAAGGTACGACCGTTGACTATTTCTCTAATCAGGAAATAACCCTAGGTACGACCATAGAAGTTCAATTCCCTAATTGCATGAATAATTAGAAAAGCCTAATTCTAACCAATCAACACGCTACGAGGGTCTCTTTAAGTTAGCCTGTCTATCTCCCTGACACAAATCCAATCATGCCAGTTGCCACCAGTTTAGAATAATTAAACAATTACGGATTTAACTACCCTAATTGGCTTCAGGTTATTGAATTAATCTAGAATCCGGGCCCTGGATAATCGAATAATAAAACAACCATATGAACATAAAGCAGAAGATAGACAAATACCAGTGAATAATGGGAATAAATAAAAACTACTTCGATCTCACAAATTTAGTAGAACCAAATCCTCCGTTGTTCTTGACTAGACAAACTTAGCCACGCCTCATGAGAAAATCTTCAAGCAATTTCACTGAGATCCAGGCCATCAAAAGAGCCAAGAAAGAAAACAAAACAAAACTACGCTAAAAGCTAAGCTAAAACTATTGATTGATTGATAAGAGTTCTCTGCACGTTTGTCTCCCTTTTTAAAGCCAAAAGGAAGTCTAATGCTATCTCTAGTGGTCCCCACACCAAATTCAAAGTCTTGTACGTTTCTTTTCCTAGAGTCCAGATGACTCATGCTTCCTATCCGTGGTCCCCGCACATGTGGACAAAGCCTCCCAAGTACTTGTTGTTCCAAGTCTCTCTACGTTGCTTTCTTTGAAAAGCCCAAATGACTAAATGCCTTGCACTAGCTTGTGATCCCCACCAACTCAAGGACCTAAAGGTTGAAGCCCTTAGAAGTCTGCATTTTTCCATACAAGTCCCTCCTTTTTGGTAATTTTCTGCTTCACTCCTGAAATTGATTCCAAATACCAAATATGAGTAAATATCAGCAATTAACACAATATTTGTCAGGGATAGAAGGGGAAATCAATAATAAATTTACTAACAAATTATACCCTATCAGTACGAAAGCCAAAATTGATAATTTAATTAATTTTATTGAATTTTGTGGAGTGCGTACTACAAATAAAAATGCATGATCTTTGCATGAATTGATTCGTTGGTTGAACAACCTATCATCATTGTCCTGAGAATTAAATACGTGCGAAATTCAAAATTAGTATATTTTTTTAAATAGTTTATAAATAGCATTATAGAAAATAAACATAAATCAAGAAATTCTACCTTCCTTTGTAATTCTCTGAGATAAGAAGCATCACAACCAAATACGAATCGTGCATGTCTGTTCTGTAGATTAAGATGCATGTTACCACTGGAATATTTGATTTGTATGTTAACATTGTACCTATTTGACAAATAAAATGTTATATACAATACATTGTATCTTTACATCTAGTTGCACTTTACCCCTCAACTTTACATTTAATTGCACATTTGTGATTTTTTTGAAACATGATTGTAATTTGCAAAGCTCATTTGTAGGGGTGGTTATAGGGTTAGTTTGGTGATAAATATTTCTTAATTATAAAAATGTAACATTGTATTAAAATAGCATACGAATGAGCATTTGTCTTTACTTAAGGAGTAAAAAGGATTTAAAGTATAAATAACAAACTATAAACGGTTTATGAAGTAGATAGTGGGATTGTTTTAAATTTTAAATTTGATTGGAGATCGGGTTGGTTATAACCCACTACTTTTATGTATTAAAATAAATACAAAAATCTAGAAAAAAGAATGAGAAGTTTGGAAGCCATTAAGAGGGTCTCTGCTAAAAACCCCTTCTGCAATACATATAGATTTAGATATAGATATAGATTAGAGGAATAAGCTTTTACATAGAGAGCTATTGGTTCGTGCATGACTTTTCCTTAAGTTAATATTTGCCCCTTGCTTTATAAAATTATTTCTGGTAGCTGAAATTTGAAAAAGAAAAAACAAAGGTATGTTTGTTTGGTATTAGCGGATGAATAGAACGAATATGGCGAGACTTGAGTCAGCTATGGGAGTTAGATATTTTTGAGAATCTCCTCTTTTCTATTTTTCTTTTTTCAAAAACTAACATTTATTAAAATTTATGAATAATAGTATTATCTTCATAGAATTGGGAGTACCATTCCAATAATAAATTGTGAATATAGGGCATTTGAACATTGAGAAGCTTGTCATACATCCACATTTTTTGTGATTATACTGACATGGTCTATGGATCAAAACATGGCTAGCGCAAGGGAGTGCCAGGGAAGGATGGAAGGGTTCAGTCACTATTTCCGATGGTATATTCATGTATCGATTGAAGAGGAATTGAAAGACAGAAGATCGTGCTCATGGGGGAAGAGCAACTTGATTTAATCAATTTTTTTTTAAAAAAATTTGAATTGCTAAGTGAAATGGAGGAAAATTTTATGTCGATCATGCCTAATAATTGTTTCCAAACCAATGAAAAGGTTCCATGAGAACATACTAGGGTTCCACCTGATTTTATATAACATGCCAAGTGGATTTCACTTAACATGTAAATTAGTAAGTGAGATCCTCATATATGCACTTGAAACTTTTCTATTATTCTTGGATCATGCCTAATAGTTGTTTCGAACAGACATAAAATTCCTCGTGAAGCAAATGATAAGTTTTTAGTTTACTGTTCAACCTCAGTTCAAACATTTAATTGTAAAAGAAAAAAGAAAAATAGTAAATCGGTTCTAGAGTTTGGATTTTACTGGTTGTGGCCGGTTTCATAAACTCTATGAATCATCCGACATATTAACCACTAAGGTGTTAAAAATAGGAAAGAGATGCCAAAATAGTAGTTGAAAAAGCAGCCAGCTTGAAGTTATAGCGTGGACTAAGTAGAAGTTAATCATCAAATGAGCATATGAATCAACTTGGCCATAGCAAACATATACATAAGCTCTGAGATCAACTATTAGTAGAAAATATTGATCTTTGACGGGCAAATTAAACTTTACCCTCCCGTGATATAGCTAATTTTTACATAACCCCCTATAGTTTTAAAAACTATATATAATCCCTTATAATTTGGATTAAAGTGTCAAAGTGATGGAAATGATCATCCGTAACAGAACCTATAAAAATGTCGAAATTACTTTTGTTTAAAAACTAAAATAATTGGAGTGACCAAAATATATAAACATAATATGCATGACACTTTAACCTCGTATGATTTTTATATTTTAGCATATAACCCCTTTATGGTTTAGTGTTTTATCATATAACCCCCTTATAATTTTCAATATATATACATAACCCTCTGTGGTTAATAAATAATTTTCAACTTTACATAGGGATATTTTTGATATTTCAGTTGATTTCGTTATGGATTGTAAATTTCGTCATTTTGACACTTTAATCCAAACTATGAGGGGGCTATATATAGCTTTAAAATCATAGGGGAGTTATGTAAAAAAAAAAATACTAAACCACAGGGGAATAAAGCGTAATTTTCCCATCTTTGACACTAAAACTAATGATTCACTACACTCGTAGCATGAGTCTCTTCCAATTGTTATCTACCACTTCTATATGTATCTCATTTTTCAGTCATTTAAAGAAATATGGGCACATTTAATTTTAATAACTTTTCCAGTGATATATTGTCCCTTTTCAATGCCAACATTTTTTTTAAAAAAAAATTCACAAACAATTATGAGAAATTGTTAAAAGGAGTAAATTGATTTGATATTATCATGATCGTTGATCCAAAGGTTCATAGCATTTGGTAACTTCAGTTGATTTCTTTTTTATTTTCCATTGGGCAACCATGTCATGTCCAGCTAATTTATGACCTTACAAGATAATACTAATTTCTGACCTTACAATATATTATCTTACAAGATAATTTCTGACCTTACCTTAGAAGATATTATCATACAAGATAATTTCTGACCTTAATTCTAATTTCTAACCTTACAAGATATTATCTTACAAGATAATTTCTGACCTTACATGACCTTACAAGATATTGTAGAACCAAGAATCGAAAGTTGAATGTGACTTTTTTGTTTTTTCCTTTCAAATATTTGATGACATGTGCATTTGCGCATGCTTCCCATTATTTTTTTTAAGAAAAAAGTTTGGGCGCTCAGCTTGATTTCGACCACACATATCCTAGGACTGACCATAGGTTGCTTACAAGGTTTCTATAGATCACCCACCAACACAGTTATTATATCGATAGCAAAATTTGAACATGTAACTCTTCGTAAGGAAGTGATCGCCTTTATCAAATGAACCAACTTATGTTGACATTTGCCGATAAGAATCCATAGAGTACAGGATTAATCCTCGGAGCATTTTAGAAATTTTAGAGGCCAATAGAGCATCAAAAGGAAACGGCAGCGACAGGGCTGTCATTTTCAATATTTTTTCCTCTATAAATTAATCTTGCACGGAGCTGCAGCCTATGGTCACTAAGCACATTCTGCATCTCTTCAACTCATCAAATTACAGATTGTATCCAATTTGCAACAGTAGTTTACTATCCTAGAGTTGGAAATGGCTGTGAAAAGCAAGATTTTGATCATTGGCGGCACCGGATACATTGGCAAATACCTAGTGGAGGCAAGTGCAAAAGCAGGGCACCCAACTTTTGCATTGATCCGAGAAAACACAATTTCAGATCCTAAAAGGGCAGCCATCCTAGAGAGCTTCAAGAGTTTGGGAGTCGGATTTCTTTATGTGTGTTGTTGTATCTTTTTCCCATTGTCTAAGCACTATTTCAATTCTTCTCAAGAAATTATAGACACTGACGTATGAACTGAACAGGCAGATCTACACGATCATCAGCGGTTGGTAGATGCAATCAAACAAGTTGATATAGTGATCTCGACAGTCGGGGCAGATTTCGTGGCTCATCAAGTTAAGATAATTGCAGCAATTAAAGAAGCTGGTAACATCAAAGTAAGCACAATGCAGTTTTATACATTCCTTTTTCTTTTTCTTGATCCAATCTCTGCTGGCTGTTGAACAAATTCTTTTCGTTATCCCTGTCAACCCACAAGTTCCTAAACAAAGAGCTGTATTCGGTTTCAGAGATTTCTACCTTCTGAGTTTGGATATGATGCGGATCGTTTGCATGGCGTTGTTGAGCATGCCGCAAGCTTATACAGAACCAAAGCTGAGATCCGCAGAGCTGTTGAAGCTGAAGGGATACCTTACACTTATTTAGTATGTAATGTTTTTGCTGGTTATTTGAATTATTTCCTTAACCCCTTTGGAGGCTCTCTCTCTGCAAGTCCTCCCAGAGACAAAATTGTCATTCTTGGTGATGGAAATCCAAAAGGTATCCAAAAGAAGCTTTGCCCGCTTCCATTTTTTTGATTGGTTTAGTGTCATGTTTTAGAGATCACCGTTCTTAATTTTTCTTCCATTTTTTGTTTCGTTGCAGTTTTTTTCTCGGAGGAAGAAAATATAGCTGCATACACCATTAAAGCAGCAGATGATCCTAGGACCCTGAACAAGATTGTGTACCTCAGATCACCTGCCAACAGTCTGTCCTGCAACGAAATAGTATCATTGTGGGAAAGGAAAATTGGCCAGACCCTCGAAAAGATTTACCTTCCAGAGAAGGAAGTCCTTGAGAAAATCCGAGGTCTGCTACTTAACAAAGAGAAACAAAGTGCACGAGCTGCTTATTCCTCAAAAAATCCCGTGCAATTCAGAATTTTTTTTTTTCATACAATAGTCGTCTAGTACTAATTTCACCTATTC
Organism: Coffea eugenioides; assembly: GCF_003713205.1. NCBI lineage: Eukaryota > Viridiplantae > Streptophyta > Magnoliopsida > Gentianales > Rubiaceae > Coffea > Coffea eugenioides. Next base: position 30,373,930 of record NC_040045.1, on the reverse strand, counting down.
TACAGTTTTAATTAAAGTGGTTTCTTTTCTTGTATCTCATGCAGAGGCTTCAATGCCATCAAAATCCATCCTGTCTCTGTTATACACTCTTTCTGTGAAGGGACAAATGGCCAACTTTGAGATCGAGGCTTCTTTTGGCGTGGAGGCAACGGAGCTCTATCCCGATGTGAAATGCACCGCACTCGATGAGTATCTCGATCAGTTTGTATCAGAGTAGCAACAAAACTGTTATTCCCTCCGTAGCTTTCCATTTCCGAATGTTTCAAAATATTTGTCATCATAGATGAGAAATATGGGACGGAGTAAGTATATTAACCAATGTTTGTCTACCAGCTTTTTTGCAACATTTCTTATGTACTATTAGAAATGTACTTTGATTGTTCATCTCCCTTCCGGAAAATGTCATAAATGTGTCTGAAATAAAATCTACCCTATACTTGTTTTGCAACCTGAATTTGTCCAATTTACGATAATTGGTGTCCCCGTGGCTTAATTTAAATTTGTTTTTTCTTCCCGAGTTTTGTTAAAAAAAATTACTGTAACATTCTTTCAGAGCAGGACTATGTAAGATAAAAAGGTGATTGGGAGTATCTTAACAAATTGTAGCCGGTTCGTTAGAAATAAAATTTTGACTGACACCAAAACAAATTGAAGCCGGTTTGTTTTAAGGAAAAGAATATTTTTGTTTAGTGGACAATGAACGACTTGACTAGCAAGGGAATTTGCATTAAAGGATATGACAAATGAAAGCAGCTTACTTTGATTGTCAAAATCAGAGGGGAAAAAAATATTACTACAACTAAAGAACCTTGTTCATGACACCTTTTTTTTTGGGTTGAGCCAAGAATTTGTTACTTACTAAAATGTATATCAATTCCATAGAGCAGACAGGCTTTTTGTTGGTTACTCACAGAAGTTTTAATAATTGCTAATAACTGTCATTAACTTTCTATATTCTCTCAATATTTTTCTTAGTAACCAAACATATATGGGAAATTTATTTTCAAACAATGAAATCTGTGATAAAAATTTGAATACCAATTGACACAAGGCTGAATTGCACAACTCAGAGCTATACAGTATTCAACGTACTTAGCTAATCAGCACAAAGTTTAAGCCACATGGCGACTGTTCTACGCTCACAAAGAACTTGCAATATAAGCAAAAATAAATTTTACTGAAATATATAGACAATCTAATGGCTTCACAAATAAAATGCACTAAAACCCCCTAAATTTTACATTTAGTTGTGCTTTGACATTTTAAGATAAAGATGCCCTTACTATTTGTTTTATTTTATTGTTTTTTCATTCTCTTTTTTATTCTTTTTCCACTACTTTCTTTTATTTTTTATTTTATTGTTATTATTTTTTCACTTCTCTCATGTCACTTTTTGGTTTAACTTCCTATTAGTATCACTAATTTGTATGCTTAATATAATATTGTAATTATCTTTATTTATAATTCCATTCTTGTTTTATTTATTTATACTATTAAAAAATTTAAAACAAATTGTATAGTGTAAAAAATTGATATATGCATGTCACAATCAAAAAGTATATATTACTGGCAATTTCACTATTTAAAAAGATATTAGTGAACTAGAATATTAAATTACTTAACATTTAAAATTTACCCCCAAAAATAAAGAAAATATTATTTTTTATGTATAGTTGATTAATCACTATGTCATTACGATTTGAATTTTATACTATTGTTATTAAAACTTATTTTATTTTATGCTCTAGACATATTGATTTAAGTAATATATGAAATAGTCTATTCACGTAAATAACATATACTTTGTTATCGTAGAAACTTTATGATCATTATTGCTTCCAAAACAAAAAATAAGGTTGAATAAATAAAGAATAAGTCTAAGAACATTAGTTAATATATAGATATTAATAACAAAGAGAAGATAACAGTTATTTACATGAGAGAAGGGAGAAAATTTAAAAATATAAAGAAAAGGGACAAGTAGAAAAGGGCCAAAAAGGAGAAAAAATAAATAAAATAATAAGTAATATAGAAGGGGCATTTTTATCCTAAAACAAAAATAAGGGGTAGAGTGCCTATTTTTTGCATTGAAGTGACTAAAGTGCAACTGAAGTTAAAGTCCAGGGGTTTAATGCTTTTAGCCCTAATTGCAGATAACTAAAATCATAAATCAAGATGCCTCTTTTTAAAAGAAGCCTTCAAACTATTCAACCAATATATATAATTGAAATTAAAAAAAGACTACTTATATAAATTATCTCTAATTTTGCATGCCAAATTACTTCAAAATGAACAATTTACAACTCAAACCAAACAAACTACTCAAGGGAAAAAAGTTTAAAACATTTAAAGCAATAGAGTTTGAAGCATAGAAGAATAAAAAACCAACCTGAAAGTTGAAAGCATCCTTCCAAAAATGTTGCATATGTCTTCAACTAGATATTGGATGGTTCCATTCATTTGCCAAGTTACATTTTGGAAGGGGATGCATTCTCAGTTGTCAAACTTATCCAAAGTAATGAAAACATTCTCTTGGATATTGGCTTGATAATTAAGGATGTTTGTTTAACTTTGTTAAAACACTATATTATTGATGTAAATTGGATTGCTAGACAAGTTAATGAGGTTGTGAATAGTTTAACTCACTTTGCAAAATCGGGCAACTTTGCAGAATTTTATTGAAACTCCCCACCAATCTTTGTTAAACAAATGGTACTGGATGAATTCCTACAATCTCATTAATACAATTATTCTTATTTTCTCTAAAAAAAGGGGGGCGATTGGAGTTTTGGTCCCCAATTTATAAACCATGTGCGAAATTAGTCCCCAATCTATTTTCAAAAACAATTGTGGTCCCCGATCCATCCAATTTTGCTCGAAAGTGAACAATTGACGGGTTGTCTTCAATTTTTGCTTGAAACAAGTCGTGTGAGAACACGTTCCAGCACTTAAAATCTCGTTTCAATTAACTCGCATGCTGCCGTTTTCATTAATTGTAGGCAGCATGCGAGCTTTGCTTTTTCTGCTTGTAAAGCGCATTAATAGAACTCATCGTCTATACTACCGAAAAAAAAAATGCATATGTTCCCAAATTCATATCATTCTTGAATAGCTATTCTTTCAAATTCATAAAACTCTAGAATTTGATTGCTCATATAAACCACATCCTCTATACTGCAAAAGAAAGAAAAGAAAAAAGAAAAAGAAAAACAGCATATTTTCTGATAGGGCAAATTACATTTTACCCCCTTGTGGTTTTGGCAAAAACCACATAACCCCCCTATGATTGTAAAAGCTATACATAAACCCTCTGTGATTTGGGTTAAAGTGTCAAATAAACGGAAAACATCCATCGTGACCATTCGTGTCTTACACGCGCTTGTACTACTGGTAACAGTAAGAAACGTTCCCATATTACCCTTGACCACTTTAACGGATACAATAAAGCCTAGATCTGTGCTCCTTATCTCTTTCAATGACGGCAATGGATATGGCTCTGTTGATGGTAATGGTGGTGGTTATGGGGCTGGAAGCGGAGGCAGCAATGACGGCAGTGGATTTGGCTCTGTAGGTGGTAATGGTGGTGGGTCGGATCGGGTGGAGGTGGTGGTCCAGGCAGTAAATATGGTCAAAATGGCGGCGGTAATGGTGATGGATGGAATGGTGGTAGCTATGGTCCTGGTGCAAGCAGCAGGCAAGGGAGTTGGACAGCAGCTATGGCTACGGCAGGGGCTGGTGCAGGGGCCCTGGCTTAAGATATGGCAGCAGTAGTACTGGTCATGGCAGCGAAGGTAACAATGGAGAAGGGCAGTATGGAATCACTGGTGGGGGCCTAGACAGGGACAATCAGCAGCTCCCATACAGCATGAAACCATGACTAGAGCTCTTGTTTCAGAAATGGCTTTTTTTGGTAGTTGACCAACGGAAAAGCATGGGAGAAAGAAAGATGCAGAACCGGAATCCTATCTCTTGAAGAGAGGTGCAGAAAGCTCTCCCTTTGACTCTGGTGGGCCTTCCACCACTTTGACTGTTGCGGACGCGGTTCCTCTCGTTGTGAAGAAAGAAGTAATGAAAGGAAAGGGAAGCCCCGGCCGTGTTTGTTGTTGTCTTTTTTGTATTTATATTAGGGTAATTTGGACATTTCGCCCACAAATCGTTACGATAGGTAGTTTCCGTCTATTTGACACTTCAACTCAAACCACAGAGGATTTATGTATAGCTTTTAAAATCATGAGGGGGTTATGTGGTTTTTGCGAAAACCACATGAGGGTAAAATGTAATTTACCCTTTCTGAATTTGGAACAACTTTCAAAATTTGCTTGATAAGAAAACCGACTCTTGAGAAATTTAATTGAGCATCATGGCAGAGAGTGCTGTAGGTATTTTGATTAAACAGCTCTCAACCTTGCTTTCCCAAGAGATCACACTTTTGGTGGGGCTTAAATCAGACGTTCAATTCATCAAAGCTGAACTCGGGAGCATGAAGACTTTCCTCAGAGAAGCTGAAGCAAAGGAAGACAGATTCTCATCTCCAAGAATGGCTAAAGCAGGTTCGAGAAGTTGCTTATGATGCAGAGGATGTTCTCGATGATTTTACCTTCCGTTTTGCTCGTGGTTACATGGATGGATTCTATGGCAAGGCTGGAAAGATCTATAACTCAATGAAGAATCTAAAAGCTCGCCATCAAATTTCTTCGGAGATAAAAGACATCAAGGCCAGAGTTGGAGAGATTTCAGAAAGGTATCAGAGGTACCAGTCCCAATATGGTACTCAAGAAAGAGGCTTCAGCTCTTCCCGACAAGCAAATGCTGATTTTGACATTCGTGCTCAATCACTCTTCATTGAAGAAGCTCAACTTGTTGGGATTGATAAGCCAAAAGCCGAGCTCATCTCAAAAATCCTTGATGACCATTCCCAATTGAAAGTAGTTTCGGTTGCGGGAATGGGGGGACTCGGGAAGACTACCCTGGTGAAAAAAGTCTATGATGACGCTGCAGTGAAGAAACAATTTCAGAGCCATGCCTGGATAACTGTTTCTCAAAATTTTCAGTTCAGGGACATCATCAAGAATCTGATCCAACAGTTGTACAATGAAATCAGACGGCCGGTCCCTCCCGAAGTGGAATCAATGAATGATATTATGCTGAGTGAATTTGTCAGAGACTTCCTCCAAGAAAGAAGGTACATTCTTGTCCTTGATGATGTGTGGAGTATAGATGCCTGGGAAGCTATCAAATGTGTATTGCCTGACTGCAATACTGCTAGTCGTGTTGTATTGACAACACGAATAGCCGATGTAGCTTCTGCGTCCTGTTTAGGATCTCTTAACTTCATCTATAAGATGGAGCCTCTTTCTGAAAAAGAGTCTTGGACTCTATTTTGCAATAGAACATTTCAGAGCAATGACTGTCCTCCAAATCTAGAAGAAGTTGCTAAAAAAATACTGAAAAAATGTGAGGGCCTACCACTTGCAATTGTTGCAATAGGTGGTGTTCTGGCTCTGAAGGACAAGGGAAAGACAGATGAATGGGAGATGATTATTCATGGTTTTGGTGGCGAGGCAGATGGCAGTGGTAAGCTTGACAGGATCAAAAGGGTACTCTTACATAGCTACAATGATTTGCCTCACTATCTTAAAAGCTGCCTATTATATCTAAGCATCTACCTTGAAGATTATCCAATTGAAGTGGATGATATACTTGAAATGTGGATTGCACTAGGATATGTAGAAGAGAGAGAAGGAATAACACGCACCGATATTGCTATGAGATATATGAAAGAACTCATCAATAGAAGCTTAATCCAAGTTAAATCCACATGGGATGATGGCAGATTGGTTACATGTGGTCTTCATGATTTTCTGCGTGAAATCACTGTTTCAAAATCTAAAGAGCAGAGTTTCACGACTGTAGCCACCAGATATTACACATGATGGCCTGAAAATGTTCGACACCTAGCAATCCACAACTTCACTGATAATCCACAAGAAATTAGTAGCTTAAAGTGTCTTCGGTCTGTGGTAATATTTGGGTATGAAGATCCTCTCACAACTACATTTTTATCCAAGTTTTTATGTGGTGATCCCAAGTTGCTAAAGGTGTTGGATTTGTATGGAGCTAAATTGGACAGTATCCCAAAGCAAGTCTTCAAACTATTTCATCTCAGGTATCTTAGTCTCAATGGAACTAGAGTTAAAATTATTCCAAAATCTATTGGAAAGCTTCAAAACCTTGAAGTTATAGATCTGACAAGAACCAATGTAACAGAGTTGCCTGTGGAAATTCTAAATCTAAGAAAACTCCGTTCTCTTTAGTTAGGCGGAGTGGGTGATTATTCAAATGAGTATGCAGATTGGGGCTGTAAATGTCCAAATGTCCGCTTGGAATTGGAAAGCTTATTTGCTTGGAAACTCTGTATAATATAGAAGCAGATTGTGATAAAATAGTAAGGGAGATTGGAAACCTCATGTAGTTGCGGCAATTATCCATCACAGAGCTGAGAAGAGAAGATGGAAAGGAGTTGCTCTCCTCCCTCTTGAGGCTGACCTACCTTCGAGATTTGGTCATCTCCTGTATTAAAGAAGATGAGATCCTTGATCTCCAACATTCTGTCTCTCTAAAGCTTGGATTCCTCACACGTCTGACATTGAAGGGGAATTTAGAGAGAGTACCGCAATGGGTGACATCACTTCAATCCTTGAGAACCTTACAGTTGGCCAATAGTAGGTTGAGAGAAGATGAGAATGTAATAGGCTTTCTCGGACATTTGCCCAATCTGGTATCACTTTCTCTCTATGGTGCTTATGAAGGGAAGACATTATGTTTCAAGGTTGGAGGATTCCGAAAACTCCAGACTTTAGAGCTTGTGCAATTGAAAAGACTGAAATGGGTAAGAGTGGAAGAGGAATCAATGCCTAGTCTCAGAAATCTGCAATTAGTTGGTTGTAAACTGATGCAGGAGTTGCCTTCGGGCATCCAAAACTTGACTGGACTTCGATATCTTGGGTTCTTTGATATGTCTGATGAGCTAATGCACAAAGTACAGAATTTGGATAAACAAAGTGTAGATTATCAAACAATTTCTCATATTCCCAATGTTTGCACTGGTTACTGGATTAACGGTCAGTGGGAAGACAAGTTCCTCTAAGAGAAGAGAAGCTGAAAGACAACTCTTGCAGTTCTCAATGCTAACTGATATCCAGTTGACTCATCTCTTCGAAGTACGAGGCCGCTTATCAGCTTTTCCTTCTGTTTCGTTGAGTTCTCGTTTGCCTTTTCCTTTCTACTGATTGCCATATTTGTATCAAATCATATCATGAAATATCAATTCCTCAAATAGGAAAAGATGAAGAGGAGTAAACCGCTCCTGGTCAACTTGACTAGCGAAAGTGCATTACTTGTTTCAGTGTCACTTATATTATCTCTAACTGAATCTGGAAGGAGCGAGTAAGAGTTTTCTGTGCATTTACCTAACATTGACAGGTTTTGGTCAGTTATTTCAGAAGATGTAAAAGCAAAAGAGTTAGAATTACTATAGTCATTGTAAAGTTTGAGGAATTTTGCACTTAAATTGAACTTCTAAGCTTATGGACGACAAATGTGCTTTCAAATATTTAAGTGGGATGTAAGGATCCTATAGGAATTTCTCCCTTTTGTCCTTGTTCCTTTCACTCATTTATCCATAAAACCTTATCTTATTTCTCATGTTACTAAAGCAAAAAGAACTTGATGCATCCAAATCCAGGAAAAACTTTTCAAACTTCTTTTGAACTTAAAGAAACAGCAAGGAAGACCACAGAAGTTTCTCATACCAATGTCAGTAAGCCGAAGTAATTGTTAGACTTGCTATTTATTATCCAGAAGATTGCATTACTGTCTACTGAAAAAAGATGGCAGGATTTATTTTCTAATAATGCATTTCAATGGTGCCTAACATCAGTGACGGTCATTTCATTGGATAGTTCTGTTGACTGTTGAGACCCCGAGGACTCAATTTTTTTTTTTTTTTTTGTGTTATTTGGCATCTTAAAAATGGTGATTATGAGGTCACTAGCAGGACGTCGTTATTGTTTTCAGTTTATCTTAATTTTTTCCATAATTAATTTTCTTGGATAATGAGTCACTTTTAATTTTTAATAAGCATAGGAAGAATTGAGTTATGCTTTTGGTTGAATAGAGAAAAAATCAAGCATTAGCTCATCGTTGCTGCCTCAGAATACTACATGGTTGACTAAATATAAGTAACTATCTGTAATTGTCAATGGCTATGGAAATTATTAGTAACATCTAGCTGAAAAGCAAACAATTTCTCTCATGCACTTCTATGCATAGTATTACCACTAAATGAATACAAGAGGAGTTACCATTCATTACAGCAATGAAAAATTTTATAGAGCCTGATGTTGAGTAGTTGCAGTCCTTGCAATACTTCAAAGAAGTTTGGCTTACGTCAAAACAGTCATATTCTTTTCCTGAACACTAACTTTTCGTGCATGTTTAACTTCCAGAATAACTTTAAGTTGCAAAAAGACAGAGAAAGAAAGAATGATTTATAATATTTCAAAAACACTTATGGGTCGTGGAAATCCATGGTACCAATTTGTTATGAAAAAGATGCAAAACAGCGAGAATACGGCCCAGTAAAAAGTGTTTAGCTTGGCTTAAGATCAGACATTGAACCTTCCAACACACTCGACGTACTCTCAAGGACAAAGAGTCCTACTCTTACAGCATTACTTTCTCATCAGTTAATCCAGTACTTAACACACTGTTTATCCCTTGCTTTCCAATCTTATCAGTTACACTGGTGTAGTTATGGTTTAGAGTGCTGGTACAGGAAAACTTGCACGTCAAAATCTAGGTGGTAGAATGGTACTTGTGGTAGAGAAGCGGAAAGCATAAACACAGCAACTCGGGTGGTCAAACTAGTGGCTCTTTAGGATGGCTTTGGTAGACTACCAAGGTATGCTAATACAGCCATTTCTAAGACTTCTAAGGTACTTGAACTGTTGTTTCTCTAGCTAATAACGACTAGAAAACTTGAAATAATGCATGAAGAAAAAGTATATTATCAAGTAGTCAAACAAGTTTGCACTTCAGTAGTATCATTTTTCCCAAAACGCAAGGCCTCTGTGTTAGCACATGCCATCCTACATCTAGGGTTATTGACAATGAAGCTATTCATAATATTATTAGGCATATCTGAGTATTCTCTTTAACTTAATATGTTGTTCTTTATTACAAGCAGATAGGACTAAAATCACTTGTGAAGCATGTTTAGTCCTTCACAACTCCAGACCCTTTTCATCACTATCTTCTATCCTCCATCTCCACTATTTTCCTTTCAGTCTTGTGTGTCAACAGACTTGCTCTTTAAATTGCTTGGTATCATCCGTCTGGGATTCTATAGCCAAATAAGATGATCGGAAGATTACATGAAATATAGAGATCTTGACCGCATTAATAGATCTTTATCCCTGATTACATGCCTGAGTTTCTCCATTTACAATTATACTGGTCATACATGTCTTTAAATGAGAAGTTAAAAAAAAAATATCGGTACATAGCACAATCATATTTTGTTTGCTTTTCAAGTTAACAATATGTCCTCTAGTCTTGGTGCATTTTGTTACTTATTTTGTAAACATGATTTCTGTAATTTTGATAGCATAGATAACTAATATTGAATGGTTCCAAGATATTTGGCTCCACTATCTACCTTAATGGGGAAATTAAGACACCATAACACCTACAAGTTTTTATTGTAAGTACCAAATTACAATCTCTTTCTGATTCTCTCATCACTTCTGTGAAAAAGAAAAGAATGATAGATTGTTCTGCTCCAGTTCTCAGACCATACAACAATATGGGGCTGTTGAAAGAAAGAATAGACAATGGAAATAACACAAATTCTTGTATGACTTTTTTAGAGTACACTCTGTTCATTCATTCATTAATTTTTGGGAGGGAAGTTCCATTTCATCTATTCTCTACCTGCTAATAATTTTAATTGCACAAGTTTTCTTCAGCAATTCTTTGTTACTTGCAATCCACCAAATCTTGCCTTGAACTTTACTCTTGTACTAAGAAGCCAAAACCTTCACAGATACGTACCTCTCACATAAACTATTTGTAGCAAACTGGGTACACAGAAAATTTTTGCTAAAGGCTCAGTGGGGGGGACGGGGTTGGTGTTTAAGCATATGGGCAGTATTAGAGCCTTTTACAAAGTCAAACAAGGCTAAATAAGTATGTCTCAGGGATGCAGCTATCATAAGGTATTTTCTTTACTCTTCTCCTTCTATTTACTTCTCATTCCCTGTTTTTATAGTCACATATTGTTTTAATAAACTTGTTCTTATTTTTTCACTAGAGGGGGAGTGCCCGCGCATCGCGCGGGTGTTTGGTGTCTGTGGGGAAGGAGGTTGTTTTGTGGAGTAAACAATAGTACATTACAAGAAGAAATAGCCATCAAATAATGAGAAGCAGTTACCATTGCAAACCAGAAATAGTCCATAAAGTAATCCATAAAGTCGGAGAATGAGATCAGCAGTAATAGTCCATGAAGGAAAGATTGGAGTGCAGAAAGAGAGTAAATGCTGTAGTTCTGGCTCTATGGAGTCCCTTATTTAGTTATAGTAGTAGTAGTAGATGAGTATGGATACTTTAATAGGGCAGCCTTAAGTATTCAGTTCCGTTGCTTCTTGGTGGTTCCGTCCTCTTGTTGTGCAGGTGATGCATCACTGGTTCCTTCGCTGGACTTTGTGGAAGATGAGTTGTCCAAATTGGCTGGGCCAGCTCTTGATTATTGTGAAAAGGAGTATCTTGTTAGGTATTTGAAAGAGCATAGAATTGAAAACTTAAATTAGTTGCCAAATGAGAAGTGATTTTGTTCTAAAGAATGTAGTACTATTCATTATGAACTTGTTATATTACATCACATCACAATCTCATGCACTATAAAAAGACCATGCATTGCACCTTGTGCATCTTGTTACTTTTAACATTGTCAATTTAAACCAAGTTGAGAATGGTTCTTACACCACCTTTTTGCTTTTTATTGCAGTTCAAAGTTCTTATATCACTTTGCATGTTGTGGCTTTCAAACAAAACTAATTTGGAATCGGCTCAAATGCTCAAATTTTGCTTTTTGAGTTCATTATAAGACAAACTTTATAACAATTGGCCATAGTGCCCATCTTGCCTTTTGTGGTAATAAAAGATATGAATAATCTAGACCTTTGTGTCTGTCTTATCATTCATGACCGTGAAACTTTATATTAATCTAGTGTTTGAGGCATACACAAATATGCGTGCAACTAACCAAAAATATATTTGTAAAACATTTTTTAGTACACTTGCTGAAATCATTTCTAAGATAATTGGCTCGATATTTTTACAACAGCTATGAAGAAAATTTGCCAAAATAAAATGTATAAACAAATAGTTATTTGGTATAATCCACAACCACAACTGGTAGTTGCTTATAAAAATTAAGATTTATTAAATAAATTAAAAAAATAAAACAACAACCACAACTGGTAGTTGCTTATAAAAATTAAGATTTATTAAATAAATTTAAAAAATAAAACAACAAGAAATACATTTTACTTGGTTGAAGGACATATTAGTACTTAGCAGTTATGGAAGTAGTTTAGAATGAATATAAAGCGATAAAATATTGTTTAGACCAAAAGTCCTCATTTCCTTTGTATATGGTATAGATAATTGGGTTGGTCCTTAAACTTGTGTAAGTTATTTTTCTTTAATGGAAAATTTTCCTTCAACTATCAATCCCTCAAAAGGCAATGAAGTATTTACGAAGATATAGTTCATCCACAGTTATGTGTAACTTGATTCCAATCTGGATACATATGACACTTTTAAAAAAGGTTCAGCCAAAAGAAATTGAACATCCTCTTTAAGGGTATTATGCATGCACCTTAATAAAGGAATATTTCATGGATTTTTTGATAAAAAAAAATCCTTCCGTTAAATTGAGAAAAAATAGCTGAATTTAAAGTATGATCAAGGAATCAAACTGACATTAAACAAAATTTTCATTCTTATTCAATAAAACAAAAGCAAATCCTCATTTCACTCAACTTGCGTAAGGTTTGATCTTAACAGCAATTACATCGGTAGTCTAAGTACCAAATTTAGGCGCAACTCAACAAATTATAATTAAACAAATTCCTTCCTATTCTTATGAAACTCATAAGTATGAAAGTATTGATTAATCAACATACAACTAAAATTAAAATGTGTTTCTCTTACATAAAACAATATAATTAACATATTTGTTATCAAAATTGAATTGTCAAAAACAAAAATCTTATAGCACTAACTCGTATGAGTAGAATTAGGTTGAATGAAAATTTAGTATACTTATTTGTTTGATGTGTCTAATTGATTTACTAAAGACCCATAGGTTTCATAGGTGGGGAAAAAAATAGAATTACTTTGTTTTCTTTTTGCCTTGTTATGTGGACTCTTTTTACATTCTCGTTTTTAACTCTGCTTAACAATAGTCATTTGTAGTTTCAGAAAAAAAAAAAAAGAACTTTGAAAGATATTTCGCTATTCTGTATGGTTCATGACTGTCAGATGCAACTTGAAGTGTCCAAACTTGCTAAACCTTTACGAACATGTTCCCAAAGGCTGCAGTCTTGCTTCTCGTTGCATCATTTTCTCAGCATTGTATGAGTCATCTTAGGAAGCCTTTTTTTTTTTGCTGATTCTTTTTCCTTGTAATCTTATCAGGAGCTCTGCAAAATCATTGGAACAGAAGCAAACTGCTGAACAGGAATTACTCATGAAGGGTCTCGGAACTTTCCCACTGGAAAGACTGCTAGCCATTTTTCAGTGTCTAACATCTGTTGCAGAGTACTCTCCACATGTGGAAGGTCAAGGAAATAGGGTGACCATGGGTGATAGTGGCTATATTGGGTCTCATATACTCTTGCAACTTTCGAGTCTTTGCAATGCTAATTTTATTACCAAAGGAGAGAGTTGCCCATTGGAAGGTTCAACAAGATACCGATCTAATGTGTCTAAAGATATGGTTTTAAAGGTAATTGCAAATGAGCCCCTAATCTAAATGGCATTAGATTTTGGCATATATGCTTTCCACCTTTCCCCTTCCGTTCCAGGGATATTCTGATTTGATTACTGAAAATCACTAACAGGTTGCAAGGAGCCTAAAATTTCCTCTCTCGAAGTACTTGTACAGAAGATAATATCCATTAATGTTTTCATTAACTCAGGCTTGTTCTCCATGGGGAAAACAAGAGAAGAGTGATCGGCTGGCAATCTTTTTGACATTTCAATTAGGTTTAGTCATGCTTGTCAAGCATGATCATCTGATCCTTGGTAGACATAAAGTAAAAAAAAAATCAGCTGCACCAAATGGATTTTCAAAATTCAAAAGCAGTTGAGAAAGCTGCTGACTTAGCTTTTTCAGGCATCTGATCATCCGAATGATCTGAGGGTTTTTTTCTCTGCACAAAAATCTATGCATAATTTGTTGTCCTTTTAAGCAGAGGAAAAGAGAGACGTATAACATTATGGAGTGTTAGTATGAGTTTAAACATTTCGGGAGTGGATTTCTGAGTTCCAAAAATGAACTTAACAGATCTTTTAGATCAACTTAATTTACTTTATCACTTCTTACTCCTTATCTTGATATCTTCGAAATGCAAGGATTAATTTATGGCCTAGAAATTCCATATATTATTAACTTTCGGTATAAATTAACTGTAATTTTGATCCTCTGATCTGTTACTTCAGGGCATCCATGCGCATGGTTGACAGGGGAAGGAGGTGGTGAAATCAGACCCGTGGCTGTTGGAGAAGCTAGACCAGTGGCTGCTATAAGCTGAAACTTCTATATCCCCTGCCCTATGTATAATCTCAAACTGTACAGCCACCTCGTTGGCTAAATTCCTATCTACCTGTCTTCTTATTAGGTCTGCTTGCTTCTATAAACTTTCCAGAAAGCATAGGCTTTAATATTTTGAAGCTCGAGTTAAAGAGCCGAAGCCTAGATGAGACTAAATACCAGTGGAATAATCGGATAACCGAGACAAAGGGGCAATTCAGTCCGAAAAAGAATAAAGAGGCACACCAAATAGCTAGAAATCAACAATACACGATATAATCAAGCACTTCACAAATCGCGACAATCAAACTCCGTGAAAATGAAATTCGTGCATACTGCAGAAAGGCAGAGGATGTCAAAAAACTAACCTTATTCCAGAAACCCAACCGAGAGCTCCTTCTGGATGTTGCTCCAAACCCATAAAAATATAAGTTAACCAGTCAAATTACAGAGGACAGCCGGATTTGTACGGAAAATGCTATCTTGCAGCTGAAATGCACGATGAGAGTCTATTATTGTAGGAATTAAGAACAAATCGTCAAAATTAAGGGGAGGGTTGGAAAAATTGGGGGGACAACTCTCACCTCAAACTGAACCACCAGGATTAGCTGCGACTGAAGTACATTTCGAGGTGCTTAGCATGAAGCCACGAAGAAATATCCCAATTGCAGAATGCGAAAAGGGTGAAACTGATGGGCGACGGGTTCGGCAGTAACATAACGGCGGTTTGGCTATTGAGTTGGGGGGTAATTAATGAAGAGCAAATGGGCAATTCAGAGCTGAGATTGGATGAAGAGGGAAACGATGAGGCAAGTCGGGGTAGTCAAAGCCAAAAAGAGAAAACTGAAGCACTGAAGCTCAAAGGGGAGTAAACAGACCCGCGTTTATGGCCGTTAAATTCAGATGTAAATGAGCAAGAAATGGGTTCCGACCAAGCCTTAGCATTCATGAGGGTACAGCAACCAGTCAAGCGTTTCAGACACAGCAAGCGGCTCAAAAGCCCCACTAATTGTTAGTTAAGGGATATTACAGTAAGTTCACAAACTCACTGGCTTATGTGCGTTGTACCAAAAGCAACAAATGGGTGCAGATTAATTGCACATACCATAAATACCAGATGTTTCACCAACATAAAGTTTTACCCCTCTATAAATAAGGGTATTTTGGATAATATACCTAACCACAAGCTTCCCTCACTTGTACCTATAGCTTGTAAAACACACCAGAATATTTCACATTTCCAAAAGGTTCCTACCTGTGCGGTTGAAATGCAATCCCCTCTTTCACCAAAACTCAATCTTATATAGTACAAGGATGCATACAAGTCATATTACCTGTTCTTACAAACAAATCCGCACCCTCGTCATTTTCTTTGTAGATTGCAGGTAGTTATACATGTTAATTTGCATTATCTGTATGAGCATGTGTATAAACTAAAATACCAGACTTAAACTATTACCAGGTTCTCCAAAGTCATCAGCTGCATCTTTCCTCTCCAAACTGTTGCCAAGTTCCTTCTCTGTACTTACAGATATTCTCCTCTTCTTAGCTGACATATTCACATCCAAACTTTCAGAACCTTCAGCATTTAGAATACTCAAAGATCTGACATACTGCAAAGCATATTTAATCGTACAACTGGTCAACATCTCACAGAATATAAACGCGACTTGAATTAGCTTATTTAGTTTACATACACAACAAGGTATGTAAGAAAATGTACTGCAATTGCAGGTAACAAGACACCAAGCTGATTTCCACACTTTACACCCTCTAGATGCAAGCAGATTTCCCATTGAGATAGTTCAGATATATGAAATTGGATGAATCAATCGGATCATCTATAAAAAAATTAAAAAAAAAAGAAAAGAAAAGATGGTGAAGAAATATCATGCATGCTGATTCTGCACAACTTCAGTAGCATAAGTATATAAAAGACATAGGCTATTGTCTTCAAGAATTACATTTCATTAAACTGCAATTTCTCTGCTAATAATCATATCAAACAATTATGTCAGAATTGCTCCCAAACTTGAGTATTCTGCCCCAGGACCATCTGTTGTACAATCAATTTCTGATTATCCTTGTGCTAGTTGTCACTCTTTTAACCAAGATTTCATAAACTAACACAGCCATCAGGATAGAACCTGGTTAGCAAAAAAGTTGTAGAAAGAATCATTCTTCTAAGATCAAAAGTGCTAAAAGTCAATCAAATTTTGTAAAAAATTAATGAAAAGAAAAAGTAAAGAATGACGATAGATCACCACCAGCTAGCCAGACTCACTTCATTTCTCCACCAGTTTCCATGAGAAAACAGTTTACATAGAATAGCCAGCAAGAAAGTTTCCATGAGACTCACTTCAGAGGGACTCTCATCTTTAAAAGTCAATAGTTCGATTGGTCACAGATATTTCTGTTCTCATGGAATTCTTCAGGTTTCAATCACCAATCAGGATATAAAAGTCTTCTATACTTGCAACTGATGGAAGTAGAAGAATACAGATAGTTGTTGTATCCTAGAGCTGTATTTAGTGCACAACTTCAGCAACTCACTATTCCAACAATATAGAGCATGCTTCAACTTTAACACCCATGCCCAGATAACAAAGCACTTCCCCAGCTTTTGAAATCCATTAGAAGTACACTAACATAGCTCCTGACTTACACAGGCTGCTGATAAGTAAAAATGTCCTGAACTCTTTTAACTGATAGTCTTAAAAGCAGCAAACTCATTAATACAAAATTTGAACACAAGCTTTTAACACTGAATGTTATTTGACAGTGGGGAAGATAGGTTGAACTCTAACTTTCTCATTGGTGTATATTCAAGGACAGGAAAAGAAACTACCACATGCAATGGAAGATGAGAGTAAAAAGTCAGAAAGAAAGCCACATATGACAAAAAGGTTGAGGACATCACTTCCAAGACAAAGATGCATCAAAAATTTCACCAATGAATAACTTAAATAACTCCTTCATGGATGGCCTAACAAAACTGGGTCTGTGGGTGTGTGTACAGTAGTACATGCAATATGTACCGGGCTTCAGCTCAGCCCTGGGGACCAGAATATCTTATGACAGGAAATTGAGGTGACAAATCCCAACATTTCAATTAAAAGCCCTTCCATCAAAGTCAATGAATAAGCCTATGGTCTCAAACAACAGCCGAAGTGTCATCCACTGTCAGTTTACCCAATACCCATAACACATAAAATACCCATAAGCTGCTAAAGCACCACAAATTTTAAGTCTACTGAAATATGTAGAATTTAAACTTCTAATAAATAACTCGAGATCCTAAAAAGATTACCCATTCTTCAAAGTGGGTAAATTGGATCTTCAGCCAAGTTCCCAAGAACATTTAAATTTACTCTTCCCTTAAACTCTTCATTGGTTGCATCAGTCGTGAATATTGATGGCATGCATAAAAAAGAATAGAACGCATAATGTGTCAATATATCAACATCAGTTTGAAGCCCTAAGAAAACATTCAGCACACAGCTTTTATAAAAACTCCATGAAGTCAAAAGAAAAGAATCTTGCAAGCACCAGATGCACTTCTCCCCATTCTCCAAGTTGGTTCATTACTTGTCTTCCTTTTGCAACAAGAGAGGTCCAAGAAATAAAAATGATACAGGCTTTGGAGAGGACTTCAAATACAACTGAAACTCATTCATTTCTTTCACATAGTGATAAGCCTCAGCAACGCTTGGCTTCTGGTGTAAATATATCCAAAAACAATTCCAAACAAGTTGTCTGCCACAAGATTTTAAGCTAACTCTAAATTGTCCACTTATTATTTGGGCCCTAGAAGAGTGCAACATCTCATGCCTATACAGTCCCTTTAGGTATGAATAAAAAACAATTATCCAAAGGTGCTGCAATGAAGAATGCCTTTTTACTGTTAAAAGCAAAACTGAAGCTTATATATCTATTTCTTGAGAACTCAAAATAGATGATTGGCAATCAGCTATATATTTCATGCATATAATATCTGATGTCTCAAATGCCTAACAAAATTAGACTAATGGTCTTCTCCTTCCAGAAATATGATCACTTAAGACCATGTCATTCTTTAGAGAAATATAACCATGCACTTATTAAATTGCTTTTATGTTTAAAAACTTTTTCTTACAGCAGAAAATATTGCATATCTTCTATCTATTGTTTCTGATTTATTTTCAAAGAAAACAATGCAAAGGTTCAATAGTAGTAAGGTGAATTTGTGCTTAACCTGTATGAGTTATGTACTCAAGCTTAAGATAAGGTTAATATGTATCCATAAGAAACTTCAAATTCAAGGAAATTGGTAACTTATATATATATATATATATATATATATATATATACTGGAAAGCTGAGTGATAAAGAATTTAAGCAGTGTTGCATTTTGGATGTCGAATCATGTCATTTACTCAAGAAGGCATAGCAGACTTAAGCAGTCACTCGATTGAACCAAGTGACAAATGACAGTGTAAGCAAAACAAGTTGAATAAGACTTGTAAACAAGGACTAAACCATACTAATCTGTGGCCTAAAAATGCACAGGCTACAAATAAATGGATGAAGTGGAAGATCATAAGCAATAAAATTGGAAGCCAGCTACTAGACTCAGAAGTTAATAACCTATTGGCAGGATAATTGACATCTTATCCTTCTGTTTGTCTGCAAACAGAAATCTTAATCAAGTTGAGAACCAAAAAATCATAAACGTTTTTCCTAGACTAACAGTGTTGCGTGCATAATTTTTCCATTATTCTCACAAATGAAGACCATTAGCATTACACTTCATTTCCAAAAATTTATCACGTTAAAACAGTAAACAACTTTAGTTTGTTTGTTTTTCCCCCCTCAATACCTAATGCATTTGAACAACACAACACGCCTGTGCCTATCTTCTGCATGGCTCGTCCAATTCTCCAAACTTCATCAGTTTTATCAATTAGTCGCCATCCCATTTGCCGTTTAATTATGCTTAATCATTCAAACATCTCTTTCTTTAGAAACCAATTCCGTAACATTGCTACTCTTCATCTTAAACCAAAACAATTACAGCAGCGAACACATTATACCAGTAATTCAAGTCCGCTACAGTCTTATTCACTTACAAATACCCCAAGTTCCCAAACTTGCCCAGAATTTAAGAATCCCATAAAACCAAGTTCACTAAACCAATTTAACCGTCCTGATTCTCAAGTCAGCATGAATTTTCTTTATATCTAAAATTTCCTTATTTTGACATTACTCCAGAGAACTGACAAGAGGCAAAACCAGCAGAATTCATTACCTTTTCAAGAATTGACATGGCTTCTTTTGTTGCACTCTTCTCCCTCTCTACATAACAAAGGAAGCATTTTTATCAATCACCACACTGCCCAGGCTATCCCAAACAATCAAATTGAAAATCAAAAACCCAGATGCAAATTACATAAATAAATGCCAATAAAGTACAAAAATAACAAAAAAAAGAGCATAACTTTCTGGACAGAAGAGATGGGATGAGAGACCTTACTGATGGGGCAGGTGATGAGGAATCCGGAGTGGGAATGACTGGGGAGGGAAGAAGGGGCATTGTAGTCAAAACGAGGAATGGTGATGACAGCAGAGTGCTGCTCCCAGGGCTTCAGCTCCTTCTTGGTTTTCAGTTCCACTTTCTTTGCTTCTTCTTCCAATTCTTTTGCTTTTTCTTCTGTTTTTGCTGTCACAAGTTTTTCAGCCATTCTTTTCTGAGTCTATCGGTGCTCATTCCCAGTATTATTGTGTTAATGGATTGTAATTTGTAACGCAAATGAGATTTATATTTATATTTCGCCCCATCTTTTGTATGGCAAATGGTGTATTATACCCTAGTTCTTCCACTTACTTTACTAATAAAATGTGATTTATACTAAATGATTTAGGCCCTCTTTAATAATTCAATTCAGTACTTAAATTTAATGAGTTCAAATCTGAACATCTTGAGACACATTTGACAACCAAAAATAGAATGTCTAAATTAATTAAGTAACGTTGAATTTTCTAAACAAAACTTACTCTCAAATATAAGTGATAAGCTATTCATTTACTCTAAAATACACTCAAATATATTGGATTTAGCATGCGTTTGATAAAATTGAAATTTAAAATTTGAATCCGAAATTTGAAATATGAATCTATTAAATTATTGAATTGTTAAGTACTAATGTGATAGATTTAAATGTATATCAGATTAAGTGATAAGTGAATAACTTATCACTTATTTTTTAGAGTAAGTTTTGTCTAGAAAATTTAGCATCATTTAATTAATTCAAATGTGTAATTTTTTATTATCAAAGACGTATGAACATGTTAATATCTAAATCCATTAACTTTAAGTGATGAATTGGATTATCAAATACGACCTAATAACAATTTAACTACTTAACTTAATGGAATTTGGACTTCAAGCTTCAGTTTTCAAATTTTAATTTTATCAAACACATCCTTCTTTTATCCAAATTCTACCAAACAGAATTTTTCTACAAATTACCACTCTCACAATTCACAAAGTCATTTTAACAATTGAATCTATAAACTGATGTCAGTCCTTTTGGACCGTTGTGTGATATGAAAGGTGAAAAAAAAAAATCACATGTGTGCACAAAAATAAAACAAAAAAAAGGTGTAGATTTTTCTTTTGGAAAAAGGGGGAATTGTAGTTTTAGTCTCTAATTTTTAGCATATGTGCTAAATTAGTCTCTAATGTTTCCACCAAAATAAATTTGGTTCTCAAAGTTTTTGGTATTAGGTACATTTAACAATGATGAAAACTCAATAATGATTAGTGGTCAAAATTTAATTACTGTTATTTAACAATTTTGACTTTGTACTTTTGAACCCTAATTTTTGAAATTTTAATCATTTTAATCGCTTAATTTTTCAATAGTGATATTGAGGATATTAGGATAAAATAAGATAAGAATTACACCGCAATTGTCTTAAATGGGTACTAGCAATTCTAATTAAACTTTTTTTATTTTTTTACTTCATTTATTCATGCCACTAATGTCTCATATACTTCTTCCCTTTGGGATAATTGGTCTCAAATTTGGTATTATATATGTAATTATTGTTTTATACTATTAGTAATTAACTGATAATTAACCCATAATGAGTAAAAGCACTTCATATTAGTATCTATGATTGCTAGTTTTTATAACAATTCCTAACTATAACAATTTAAGGCCTATATGCACAAACCATGCAAGAACTGGCATGAAAGATAATAAATTTTATATTAATACTAGAATTTTCCTTTTTTATTTTATATATTATGTATATATTGTCATATGATTGTAACTTATTCAAAAAATAATAATAAAACTCTTTAAGTTCAATGATGTTATTATCTCGATATAAAGTGTTTTTATGAAATTTATAGGGATTTAGGATGACATTTGTCAAATCTTTAAATCAATTCACACCTTTTTTTTCTTTGTAAAACTCCTAACAATAACTAGAAACTTAAGAGACCATATTGATTGAAACTTCAAAAATTAGGGACTAAAAATGTAAAGTTAAAATCAGAAAATTTAGAGACCATATTTGTTTTGCTGATACAATAGAGACCAGTTTGATCTACAAGTCAAACATTGAGAATCAAATTTGTGTTTCTCCCTTTGGAAAATTTTGAGAAGTAGTAATATAAAGATTTAAATTCTTAAAGACATATAAGTTTTGGCAAATTCACATATTCCTAATATCTAATAAAACACATGTCATAACCGAAATTACCAAATTAACCTATCCAACCAACCAAGCCCCCACTCTAATCATCTGATCCCTAAATTCCCTTTCTTAACCATTTTGAGAGGGAAATGAATTAGCATCAAAATCTGTGGCAATCCTTCTAGGACTATTACTGGGCCGAGTCAGTTTGAACTCGACTCCAAGAAAAAGTCTAATGAGCCTAACCTTTCATTGAATTGGGTTAAAATTGGGTCTAAATATTAGTCCCGAATTAAATGTGAGTAGAGTTTGGATCTTATTAGGGTCAAACCCGATATATGCTTGACCCTTTAATATGCATATATATATATATATATAATTATATATAATATATTTATATTTTGATATATATATATATAAGGAATATTAAATATACAAAATTATGTCAAAGATTTAGAAGGACAAATCTCAGTATGAGCAAATTGAGGACCTTTGAAGATGTATTGACTGTTGATCGTGTATTATTATTATTTTCTATGTACATTGAATTAATTGGATATATTACTGTTGAAAAATTCTTGGTTTTATATACTTTTTAATGAACTGTTATTGGTTCCTATATAGTTTTAATGTTGTGGTTCTGCAGATATCAAATTAGTTTAAAACTTAATAATTATAGTAATTATATTAAGGAAGTTAAGGAGTTATAAGTGAGCTTGAGTTAAGTCAAAATTAAACTTATAATCTGAATATTTTGTAAGTCAAGTATGAGTTTCATATTTATCACTTCAAATCTCATAATTCGAAACCCAAAAATGGTACTAACTATATGAGCCAAATCTGAGTTTGTTAAACCTCACTTCACTTCAGATAGCCCAATGACAAGCCTAAATCCTTCCCTTTTTTGATTTAAATGAAATTAAATTTAAACCTATAGTTTAGTACTCATATTCTTTTGTACCCAAACAACCTTTTGACCTTTGAAAAAAATTACCCAAAATACTACAAGTTATCTTCACCTTGATTAGAATTATGTCAAGTAATCATGAGAGTCAAGTCACATAATCGATTTTGTTGTCTAGGTTCTATTTTTCTTTTTTGGTTTTTGTTATTCTAACTGCAAAAAAAGGTTCCTAATCGCAATACTACTATGATTGATCATGGAAGTATATTGTTTGGATTGCATTTTCTGGAAGGGTATATTGTAACACTTTTTTAGATGTGATTTATATGAAGTAAAAAGATCATTGAAAAATGTATCAAGGAAATATTCTCAAAAAACATGAGATTTTTTGCCAGAGAATGGCAATCCAAAAAAGCCAGTATATTGGCATTCTAGTGCAAATTGACTTCTTTTCTACAAATATATTATTTTTTATAACTTAAACTATCCCAAAAAAAGATCTCTAATCAAAATATCGACTTGTTATGTTCAAACTTGTAACATATATGCTTCTAACAAAACAACAAAAAAAATGAAAATGTTCAATCTTTAAAAGTAGGGTAAAATACAAAAAATCCCTTGTGGTTAAGCTAACCTACGGAAAAGTCCATTATGATTTCGAATCATACATTTCGACCTCTCATAGTTTGAAATAATTTGAAACAGCAACGGAAATTGTCAAAACCAGCTGAGGCAGACGAAATTACATAATTACCCTAATATATATATAAGCAATAAAAGACCTTTTAACAACCATCCTATTAAGTAAACTTACCGAAAACCCTGTGATTAAGCCAATCTATGGAAAAAGCCCCTCATGGTTACATGTAGTTTTTATTTATTTATTTATTTTGTGCATAGGAATAAGATAAGCTGTATTTGGAAGTTTTATTTATTTATTTTATGTATAGAAATAGGGTGAGTTTTATTTAAGAATTTTTATTTATTTTATATATAGAAATAAAGGTGAGTTGTATTGGGAGTTTTGGGTTGTTTTTGAAAATTTTATGAGTTCTAAGGTATTTAATAGGTATGTCAACTAAAATTTTGAATTAAAAAAATTATTTTTCAAGTCAAGGAATCTCAAACTCGAACTCATTAATTTAAATGACTTTTGCCGATTTTCACATTAATTCAAAATCACGAGATATTGTATTGTATGATTTGAAACCATAAGGGCTTTTTTTGTAGGTTTGATTAATCACAGGGGACTTTTTTGTATTATAACTCTAAGAGTATAATAGGTATATCAATTAAAAATTGGCTTGTTTCTAGCACAAATACTCGCAAAGAAACGCGTGTATTTCAAACCCGTTAATTCAACGATTTCCATCGGTTTTTAAAATAATTTCAAACCATGAGGTACCGGAGTATATGTTTAAAAACTATAGGGGGTTTTTCTATATGTTTACTTGATCTCAAGGGGCATTTTGGATGTCGCGTCAGGACTTCCAGCCTCCTATAGCATCGAGCGGCTCGAGATTCTTGATCATGATCAGCGCATCTTCGGGTTTAGCATTGTCAGCGGCGACCACCAGTTGTCGAACTATCGCTCGATCATGAGCCTACACCCCAATGGCGGCAATGAGACGGTGGTTGTGGAGACTTACGTGATTGATGCGGCCGAGGCCAACACGAAAGAAGAGACGTGTGCCTTTGTGGATACGATCGTGAAACTGAATTTGCGAGCCCTGTCCAGAGTTGCTGAGGATTTGGCGGGCAAAGCGCAACAACAGGTTTGAAAATCTCAATTTCTTTTCACTGGTTTATCTGATTATTAGCTAAGTAATTAGGGTAGTAGTAGCTAGGAAGAGAATTAGAAATTTCAAAAAAACAATGAAAAAATAAAAAAGACAAAAAAATTTAAAAAATTAGAAAAAAAAAAAAGATTTTGGTTTCCTCTTTTTTTTTTTCTTTTTTATTGCTAAAAAAACATTGAAAAAATCAAAAAATCCAAAAAAGCAAAAAAGATTTGGCTTCATCTTTTTCGTTTACTTTTCTTTGGTAGGAAAAGAATTTTCAAAAAAAATTGAAAAATCAAAAAGTGAAAAAAAGATTTTCGTCTCTTTTATTTCTTTTTTATTTGCAAGCAAAGAACAAAAAACATTGAAAAAAAAATACAAAAAAAATCCAAAAAAGCACAAAAATATTTTGGCTTCTTTTTTTCGTTTACTTTTCTTTGGTAGGAAAAGAATTTTCAAAAAAAAATTGAAAAATCAAAAAAGTGAAAAAAGATTTTCGTCTCTTTTTTTTCTTTTTTATTTGCAAGCAAAGAACAAAAAACATTGAAAAAAAAAACAAAAAAATCAAAAAATCCAAAAAAGCACAAAAATATTTTGGCTTCTTTTTTTTCGTTTACTTTTCTTTGGTAGGAAAAGAATTTAAAAAAAAATTGAAAAATAAAAAAAGTAAAAAAGATTTTCATTTCTTTTTTATTTGCAAGCAAAGAACAAAAAACATTGACAAAAACAAAAAAGACCAAAACAATAAAAAAATCCAAAAAAGCACAAAAATATTTTGGTTTCTTTTTTTTGGTTTACTTGTTTTAGTAGAAAAAGCATTTTTTTTAAAAAAGAAAAAATTGAAAAATGATTATGGTTTCCTTTTTACTTTTTTATTTGCCAGTAAAGAACGAAAAATTGAAAAAAAAATCCAAAAAACTAAAGGATTTTGGTTTCTTTATTCCTTTACTTTTTTATTAGTAGGGAAAGAATTTTTTTTTAAAAAAAGAAAAAATTTAAAAAATGAAAA
Organism: Coffea eugenioides; assembly: GCF_003713205.1. Lineage (NCBI taxonomy): Eukaryota > Viridiplantae > Streptophyta > Magnoliopsida > Gentianales > Rubiaceae > Coffea > Coffea eugenioides. The sequence goes on along the minus strand of NC_040045.1, from coordinate 30,348,671 downwards.
AAAGGCATTGGATGTCTTTTTTTTCCCCAAAAATAGAAAATTCGCTTAGCTCTACCTAACACGTATCTCTCAACTATGCATGAGGTGTTATTGTTTTCAAAAGAAAAAAAGGGTAATGCATAATTTTAAATCTGCCACTCTAATGTCTCATAAATACTTACACGATCAATAATTAAATTTCTGTCCTTTTGTTAATTAAACAGCACTTGATTCTTTTTTTGCCCTATTTAGCCTGCCTATAAATGCTATCTTCTTAACTTTTTAACTGTTTGTGTACATTTTAATAGCTACTGATGATCACTTGAGTTCCTATTAGTATGTCCAAGTGAGTTCCCTATAAATGTGCCTAAATGCCATAGGTGAAAATGATAGGTACTTCCACTTTCAGGCATCAAAGTTAGCTATACTTGGGAATCTGTCTAAAGCTACTTCACACACCTTTGCACGTATAACAACTAGCCTTGTAATTGTGTGATAATGCGACGGTGTAGCTTTTGATGTGAATGAAATACTAATTGGCCTCTTTCCATTTCTACCTTGGCTTAGAAACTGAAAGAAGTATGAGTTAAAACTTGAGGTCCGCGCCTAGTGATTGGAGTTGACATCTTAATATACTTAATAAGTTGGTGAGGCGATAAAGCAATCAGGGGCAGGTTAGTGCCATGTATCTGTTGTGGTTCCCTGTTCGGTTGTTGCAGAGTAAGCCAAGTCGGGAGTCTCGCTATACCAAATAATAAGTGAGGGTGCACTTGTGGTTCCCATGCCAAACATCTCCTGAGTGAGCCAGTTGGATTCTCAGGAGACCTAAAAATGAATAAGTGCAAAAAGAGCACAAAATAGCACCAAAAAAAAGGTGTTTCTGAAAAAAATTGGGATTGCAATTGCCACAAGAGGGACAGCTTTGCAGTCGAAAAACAAAATCTATTAACAAGCTGCAGCCAAGTCCTTGCACTCACACAACGAGGGACAATGGGGGGAACCCCACCGCAACTATAGTGCAGGCCAACCACTGTCATTACCATTGTTAACGCCCTGGTTCTGGTGAGCAATCCTAGATCTCACTTGAACCTTCGACTTTTAGGTATATTGGGATTTTAAACCAAAAAACTTGGTTGTGGATGGAAAGTTGAGACGAGCCTTTTGGACGTTTTTAACCCAACTCCTGTGAGCACGCCATCTTTCTTTAATATAATTGTCATATGGGCCAATTAGTGTTGAATTGATTTCAAATTGTTATGCTCGAACAAATTCCCTTTACTAGGCTAGATGACATTTCATCCCTCACACATGCTGAAGACTGGGAATTAACCAATTATTGCTATTTGATACAGCCTGCTCTACATGTTTTTGAGTGGGAGTATTCGTCAAGTTTTCCTCGCATTCAATGGCATAGGGGGTATTCATTGTCCAAGGTGACTTGTCTATGATCACGAAGAGATGACTTATCATGCTTGGCACTAGAGACATGAAGTTTTTTAACTCCACCTGTGTTGACACAATACATCACACAGCCAGTCCCAAGTCCGGATGAAGGAGGAGGGGTTTTTTTTTATGTTTTAGAAGGCAGCTCTTAGCGTACGTTCTCAAAATCCTTCTGTGCAGATTATCTATGAAAGGTTGGTGAATGCGAGTTTTTTTGTTTCATTCTTCTTGGTAGTGCTGAATTTCTGGTCTTCATTTCATAGTCGATCTAGATTTTAGCATCTATCCCGGGTTATGATCCAATCACATTTCTTTCATTCTTTTTACTTTGCTTTGTTTTACAACCGCACTTTACATTTTCAGAGTTTGTATACTTGTTCACATAAATCTGTTGTGTGTTAGAGCTGCCAATGAACTGGTTTACTGTGAGTAATCAACATGCACTAGTACGTTTGGCATTGGAAATTGACAGAAACTTTTAAGCTGGTTCTTTTCTGTTCATTGAGTCACCTGAATTTTGTTGTAATATGTTCTTAAGCTCACTTGCTGTTGCAAAGGTAATTAACTTTGTTTTATCTCATGCTGATCTTTCATACATGTGTAGTTTATATCAGCAAAATATGATACGGAAAAAAGGTTACGCTATTGATATTTCAGACACAAGTTGTACTATTTGGTGTGGCCGAAGTCTGACGGTAGAGTGGCTTTCATATCTTGAATTTCTTTCCCAAATTCGTGTGCTATAGGTAGATTTGCAGCACCATTTTAGTCAGAACAGACGTTAGAGCAAAGTGATGCTGATTACTTTCTAATTTTGCAATTCTTGGCAGGGATAATTCTATGGGCTCAATCTAATGCAATTTTGTATTGTTACAGTTTAATTAAATGATCAAGCTTTTATAGATCTCGTGGACTCACATATGGATTTGAAGTCCTGTGTGTAGATTAGAAACTCTGTGAGTGGAAAGTATATCTTTCTGGCAATGTTATTGATTTTGGAGTTTGTGGCGGGGTCTCCTGGTTGTTGGTGATAGCCTGCAGATGTGGTTACAACTGCATCTTTGGTGAAAATCTCCATATAGTTCTTTGCTTTTCAATCAACACTTCAAATTTTCCTCAATTATGATGGTTTTATGTGATTAAAGATGATAATGCAAACAGGGTATGTGAACTATTGTATACTAGGCCGAATTCAAAGAGAAGAATGTGATTCAGGAAAACAGAAATGAACATGCTCCTCTACCTCGAGTTCAAGACTTTCGTCTAATTCAATGTTGGGAACAAAACAAGATTCCTTCTTCATCTCCTTCCTATAAAGAAGTATCATATTCCTTCTTCCCCTCCCGAAGAGGAGTAGCAGAATGCTCCTCCTCCTCAAGCGGTGAAGTGGTGAACACACTCAACCTAGCACAATGTCGTGGTTTTTGCCCCACAGTTGCGAGCCAAAGGGTAGCAAACTTATTTGGGCCAATCCGTTGTAGAGGCATTGGACTATGACTAGGGATGGGGTGGGGGTGGGCCTGGGGATCCTTCCCCCGTCCCCCGCCCCATCCCCCGCCTCGGCTTCCCTGCCCCGCCCCGCTTCTCCCGCGGAGTTAAAAAAAATTTTATTATATAATTTATTATAATTAAATTTGAATAAATAATCAAATACTAAAATATCAACATATTACCAAATTATTATTCATTATAACTTTAAAATTGAAACTCATAAAAATAATTAAACAAAAGTTATTTGAATACAATCTAATATGATAAAAAAGTATAACTAAAATAATCAAGTTTTTACTTTTGATACAAATACAATCACTAAATTGTTATTGTATTTTTTTGGAAAAAAATGTTATTGTATTAAGTGTAGTTAGGAATTTAATATAAATGTATTAATAAATTTAGTATAAATAATTAATAATTTTTATTAATAAACATGTATAATTAGTAGTATAATTGATAATATCATTATATATATAATTATGTATATATATATTTTTTATTATTTTAAGCGGGTGGCGGGGCAGGGGTTGGCGCGGGGGAATATACCCCCGTCCCCCGCCCCGTTTCTAAACGGGGGGAAAACTTCCCCCCCTGCCCCCGCCCCATCCCCGCGGGCCGGATTGCCATCCCTACTATGACCATGATATTGAGGAGGAAAAAAATGGTCAGGCAACCCCTCAACTTTACCACAGAATGGAGCATGTCCTTGAAATAAACTCCTGTAAAATACACCATAGGCAAAAACGCTAATGCCAAAAGTTGTGAACAAGTAATTCCCTTCCACACAAAAGGGATATTAATGAACCAATCACGATTGTCGACAAAACTTGAACACATTGTCAACCTCCGCATTGTAACACACAAGAACAAGTTGAACCCCAGCACCAATAGGAAACAGGATGCCGCAAAGAGTCAAATTTTTTATCCAAGGGAGGGAGGGAGAAAATGAAATTATCAATGAGCAAATGAAATTATTATTGCATCAGTGATTAATAGAGTGAATCATTTTTGAAGTTATTTCTTGACTAGAGTTTGTTTATTATTGATTCAATTTCAATTAATTATAATTTAGTCCTTTTTATTTAAGTTGTTTAATTATTCCCAATTTTATAAAAATTCCCCGTACTCTGGGCTTTAGAAAAAACAAATTTTTTTCAATTCCTGTGGATTCGATCCTGCTCACCGTTATATACAAAATTTATATTTTACTCGAGTAAGTATTTATTATTGCACAGATTCGACACCTATCACAAACTAAGCTCCATTTCCACAAATCCTGTCTCATGTCCTTGATCACTTTTAATATGTAAAACCATATGCATGGTCCTAATTCAAAATAGTGAGGTACAACATAGAACAACTCAATGGAAAGCTTATGATTTACCCATTTAAACACTAGGAAATATTGCAAAAAATTGAAATTTTTAAAAAATACAAAACTTTGAACTATGTTACTATACCAAAATTTTTTGGAGCAAATTATGCCTAAAAAATTCAGTGTCATTTAATTAATTCAGATGTGTAATTTTTTGTTATCAAATGCATCTGAACATGTTATTATCTGAATCCATTAACTTTAAGTATTGAATTGTGTTATCAAATAAGGCCTAATATTTAACAACTTAACTTAATGGAATTCAAACTTCAGACTTCAATTTTCAAATTTTAATTTTATCAAACGCACCCTCCTTTTACCCAAATTCTACCAAACAGAATTTTTTCTACATATTACCACCCTCACAATTCACAAAGTCATTTTAACAATTGGATCTATTAACTAATGTCAATCGGTTTGGATCGTTGTGTGATATCAAAGGTGAAAAAAATCGCATGTGTGCACAAAAATAAAACAAAAAAAGGTGCAGATTTTTCTTTTGGAAAAACGGAGAATTATAGTTTTAGTCTCCAATTTTTAGCATATGTGCTAAATTAGTCTCTAATGTTCCGACCAAAATAAATTTGGTTCTCAAAATTTTTGCTAGTAGGTACATGCAACAATGGCGAAAACTCAACAATGACTAACGGTCAAAATTTGATTGCTGTTATTTAACAATTTTGATTTTGTACTTTTAGACCATAATGTTTGAAATTTTAATCATTTTAGTTGCTTAAGTTTTCCATAGTGGTATTAAGGGTATTAGAATAAAATAAGATGCGAATTACAACACAATTGTCTTAAATGGGTACTAGCAATTATAATTAAACTTTTTATTTTTTACTTCATTTATTCATGCCACTAATGTCTCGTATACTTCTTCCCTTTGGTATAATTGGTCCCAAATTCGGTATTGAATATGTAATTATTGTTTTATTCTATTAGTAATTAATTGATAATTAACCCATAATGAATAAAAACACTTCATATTAGTATTTATGTTTGCTAGTTTTTATAACAATTCCTAACTATCACAATTTAAGGCCTATATGCACAAGCCATGCAAGAACTAGCATGAATGATAATAAATTTTATATTAATACTAGAATTTTCCTTTTTTTAATTTTATATATTATGTATATATTGTCATTTGATTGTAACTTATTCAAAAAAAAAATCTTTAAGTTCAACGATGTTATTATGTTGATATAAAGTGTTTTTTTGAAATTTTATAGGAATTTAGGATGACATTTATCATATATTTAATTCAATTCATACCTTTTTTTTGCATTTTAAAACCCTTAACTATAACTAGAAACTTAAGAGACCATATTGATTGAAACTTCAAACATTAGGGACTAAAAATGTAAAGTTAAAGTCAAAAAACTTAGAGACCAGATTTGTTTTGGTTGATATATTAAAAAACAATTTGATATATAGGTCAAACATTAAGAATCAAATTTGTGTTTCTCTCTTTGGAAATTTTTGAGAAGCAGTAATAGAAAGATTTAAAATTCTTAAAGACATTGAAGTTTTGGCAAATTCACATATTCCTAATATCTAATAAATTATTTGTCAAAATTTATTTGCTTACGTCATTATCACAATTTCCAACACACCTTTTTATCTTTCCAATTACCTTTTTATCTTACATACATCACATCACAAAAAGTGTTACAACAAAAATATCTCAAATAATTTACAATCCAAACACACTCAAAATTACCAAATTAATCTATCCAACCAACCAAGCCCCCACTCTAATCATCTTATCCCCAAATTCCTTTTCTTACTCATGTTGAGAGGGAAATGAATTAGCACAAAAATTTGAGGCAATCCTTTTAGGATTGTCAATGGGGTCGAGTCAATTTAAATTCGGCTTTGAGAAAAAGTCTAATGAGCTTGACCGTTCATTGAGTTGAGTTAAAATTGGATCTAAATATTAGTCCCGAATTAAATGTTAGTAGAGTTTGGATCTTATTAGGGTCAAACTCGATATAGGCTCCACCCTTTGATATGCAGCTATATATATAATTATATATAATATATTCATATTTTGATATATATATATATCTAAATATATAATACTAATGCTTATGAGTTATTTGTCAAAATATCTTACTATAAGATAAACAAAAGGCTATAGCTACTGTAGCAGTCCCTTTTGCCGACACGTGGCACTTTGTGTGAATTTTGAGCTTTATCTTTTGCTTTCTTTATGGATTTGACATTGTTTTAAATGTGCTCAATGACCCAAAATAGATTGCATTTTTTATTTCTTTATAAGGTTGAATTATTTTTAGTAGACTTTTCAATCACTATATTTTGAACAGATATAATTCAATTAGAATTTATATTTATTTCTATTTACATTAACATTTCAACTTATATTTGATAAATTAACTTAAGATTTAATTATTTCTATTCGAGTTTTCAACCTTACATTTAAATTTAGATTTGTCAAAATAAGTTATCGTTTAAAGTTAATGTAAAGCAAAAGATTATTTAAAATTTATTCTATCCTACAATAAGGAATACGATTATTATTTCTACTCAAAGCAATGTACATTTTTCTGTGTCAATTTTATTTTCATTTTTTCATGTTCAAATATTTAGTAACATTTGACTTTATGTTTATTCATATTTTTATTGTTTGAATTTTGAGCTTTCTCTTTTGCATTGCTTTAAATGTGCTCAATGATCCAAATTCAATTGTATTTACCATTTCTTTATAAGGTTGAATTCTTTTGAGTAGGCTTTTCAATCTCTATATTTTAAACATATATAATTCAATAAGAATTTATATTTATTACTATTTACATTAACATTTCAACTTATATTTGACAAATTAACTTGAGATTTAATTATTTCTATTCGAATTTTCAACCTTATCATTTAAAATTATATTTTTCAAAATAAGTTATCATTTAAAGTTAATGTAAAGCAAAAAGGTTATTTAAAATTTATTCTATCCTATTATAAAGAACAAGATTATTATTTTTGCTTAATGCAATGTACATTTTTCTGTATCAATTTTATTTTCATTTGTTCATGTTCAAATATTTAGTAACATTTGACTTTATGTTTATTCATGTTTTTATTGTCATTTAAAGTTATACAATTGAACTAACATATTGCCACTTAATATATTCCAAGGAAAGAGATTCCTATGCTCTGTTAAGAAAGCAACTCCAAGAGAAAAAGCAATCAAAGGAACAACTTTTAAGATTGTCACAAGTTATGAAGCTGAACAAGTCCCAGCTGGCCAACAGACTTAAATGAACCTTCACAATGATTATGCATAAAATTAGTTTCCAACAATATAATGCTTATGTGCCTCAGAATTGAACTACTTATGTTTAAATTTAATTATCTTGTATCTATTTATTGTTGGTGTTAATGTACTTCGACTTGGTTGCTTTGACTTGCTACCTACATATGTTTTAATTACCTGCTCAAGAAAAATACAAATTTTATATATAGCGGTGAGCAGGGTCGAATCCACAGGGACTGGGGATAAACTTGTTTCCTTTCGAGTCAAGATAAATGGGGGATTTTAGGATTAAATGCTAATGAACTAAATAAATCAAATGCAAAAAAATAATTAATTGACAGAAATAAATGGGAGAACTCTAGCTAATGGTACACTTCAGAAATGGTTCAGGCACTGATCATTGATTCACAAATAATTCCAACATTTATTAATAGATTGGTTATAGCTGTCATGCACGCGATAAACAACCAATCTTTCCTTAATTTATCGATAGTCAAGGTATGACCGTTGACTATTTCTCTAACCCGAAAACAATCCTAAATACGACCGTAGGATTTAATTTTTAGATTGCATTAAGGTTTAGAAAAGCCCAATCCTAACTAACAAACACGCTACAAGGGTTTGTTTAAACTAGATCGTATGTTCTCCTGACATAAACCCAATTATGTCAGTTGCTACCGGGACAGAGGTAATCGAACAATTACGGATCCAACTACCCCTAATTAGCAAAATAACCTATGTGAATAATTAAATATTGTGCACCTATTCAATCATACACGATAGCTATACCAACAATTAAAAGCAGAAAACACACAAACACCAACAAATGAAGGAAGTAGTTAAAATAATTCAGATCTCACAGTTATTATTGAATCAAATCTTTAGCTGTCCCCTTGACTAGAAGCGGAGATTTAGCTACACATTCTCAAGCGGCATCCGCAGGACTCCCTTGATAACCATTGGTTCCTTCTCCACAAACTAACTAAGGGCAAGCCGAAAATCAGCCGCAACAAGTGACGGCGTCTTTTACTTTCAAGAGGTCCAACCCTTAATCACGCGGGATCCGGCCTTTTTGTCCTCCCCAAAATCGGCTAAAGGAGAGAACTCAAGACCAAGTACAATGCTGTTTTTTTTCTAGTAAAAAGAAGATGAATTGTTTAAGGAAACAACTACTAGTCAAATGAAAACCAAGTTTCTAGTCCACATAATAGCTGACTCCTTCGAGTATTAATCACACGGGCCGGCCATCCTATCATTTTCCTAATTTTTAACTTTTTGAAACCAAATAGACTTCCTCCTAATCTTCCGCCAATAATCCACGTAGACTCCATTTTGAATTGAGAAACTCTTGAAAAATCACATTTTTTATCTCTTTTTGCTCCACCTTCCTACAATTAGTACCAAATACCAAATATAAATAGAATCTATCAATTAATACAATATTTGGTATAATAAAAGAGGAAAATAATCATAGAATTAATGACGAAAATGCAACCTATCAATTTCCCCTACACCTAAACCATGCTTGTCCTCAAGCATGAGAACAACAAATCAAGCAATTAAAATCAAACAATGGTTGTTGCTCAAATCTTCTATTGCCGAGATACAATTAAAACATATGTCAAGTATTAGTGATTAAATTTCAAGAAATATCTCTCTGATTATTTTTCAAGATCAAGAACTCTTTCAATTTATGACTAACTAATCTAAGAATATAAAATATTCAACCAACATCCATAAGCAAATGGTTCGGCTATTAAACAAAATCTCAACATTAAAATTCATGGATCAGCGGGCTAACAATTCATTCACATTTTTCACTATTGGCACTTTTTTTCTAAAATATCCCCACACTTGATTGATTTTTTTTTCTGGGGGAATGCTTAGTTTTTAGCCATTTAAGTGTTTTGACGCGAACTCCGACATTGGCCAAATGAAGGAGTCCGGTTACTCAGCAATCATCGCTTAAAAACCACATACTCATAGCTATCGTCGCTTTTTGACGCGAAAATCAACACTTGTGGTGAAGACTCCCAGTTACTAGATAACGATATCTAGCAGAGTATAGCTAAACATGATTCAAAGAAGCACCAAAAATAAAATTAAATACCACACAAACCCGCTTCGTTTTTTAAACATGAAGAACTAAGATTAATAGTTGAACCAATTTGCATAAAAAAAATGTTAGACAAATATTTACAATACTTAGAGAAGTTAACCAAAAAGTGCAAAAGTCACAAAATCTCAAATATTCACCAAAAAGACACCCTTAAACTCAACCATGTCATACTTAACACCTTAGAGTGTAAAATCTTAGCAATAGAAAAATTTGAGACATCTAACTATTGTTAATCAGGAACAATCACAAATACGCACAAAGATAGGTAAAAATTGGATAAAATTTGACAAAGTCAAACAAAAAATTCCAACAAAAATGCCTACACTTACACTTTTTCAATAAAATACCAATATAATACTCCTCCCACACCTAAATCTTACATTGTCCCTAATGTAAGAGATAAAGAATATAATACGAAACAAAATGGACAACGAAACTTCCCTCAGCATGTAATGGAGGGTCTCAAGCAGCTATGGCATAGTTGGGAATGGTCGGTTCTTCCTTTTATCCTTTGTTTGAGTAGAGATGAGAACAGGCAGTGAGGGACTGAGGAGAGGGAGAGCGCCGGTGGTGAATGATGGCTAGCGGCGGTGGCTGAACGAAGATGGTGGCTGGAGCGGGTTGGGGAAGTGCTCGGTGCGGTGACGACGGAGCAGCGGCAGACAGCCAAGCGGACGAAGGCAGTAGCGGGAAAGGGGGGAAAAGGGAAAGAAAGAAAGAAGAAAGAAGAAGAACCATGGATTTTTTTTTTTGGAATAAATGAACCCCTGGGTTAGGCGGGGGCACGCCTAACTGCCTTAGAGTCTTCTGACCAACCGTCCGAAATTAATATCCTTAAACGTGACCACCTGGCGTGGGCACGCCTAACTACTAGAGAGTCTTCTAACCAACTTTTGAAAATTGAGTTCACACTTTCGAAAATTGAGTTCCTTAAGCGTGACCACTTGGCGTGGGCACGCCTAACTACTATAGAGTCTTCTGACTGCAGACGAAAATTGTTTTCCTTAAGCGTGATCATCTGGCGTGGGCACGCCTAACTGCTAGATAGTCTTCTATCCGTCAAATTAAAACTTCCTTCCTTAGGTGTGACCACCTAGCGTGGGTACGTCTAACTGCCAGCTTCCTGTCACAAAAGCAACAAATCACTAAATGCAATTAACACTTAACAAAAACTCCAAAACATAAGAACACTAAAATAAAGGCCTTGGGTTGCCTCCCAAGTACTGCCTTTCATTAATGTCTTTGGCTAGACATTATCATATTTATTCATGGAGGATAAAATCGTGTAACTCGTTTTAGTACTTCATCTTCTATGTAATCTTGATAGCCCTCGTAAATAGAGTAATTCTTGAGCACACGAGTTACGATCTTCCATGGACTAGTAGATGGCGCCAAACAAGTCAACAAGGATTTTAACTCTTCACTCACTCCTCCATCACGAACACTTATTGGTTCGAGATATTTTGCCATTGCAGCTCTTAACTTATTCCTGTTATGAAACTCAAAATCTTCTGGTATAATAAAATCAATTTCACTAACAGCAATTGAATAATAAGAGTCAAGAGAATATTGATCAAGGAATAGAGGAGATGTCACCACATTTGGAAATTGTTCACTGGATTTATGGATTCATTCACTTGAACCATTTGATATTGGGGTTCCATTTCTTATAATTCAATTCCCTTTTTAACTGCATCTTTAGATTCTTTTTCTTGAAACTCTTGCAACTCCATGTCATTTGTCAGGATAATTACACTTTCATCTTTCTCATGGTCGATAATAGTCTGTGAAGACAATTCTTCATACATTTAAGAAGTCAATTGCGTTATCCTAAATGTCAATTGATTCACTTGATCTGCCAGGTTACGCATGCTTGCTTGTGTCTCATGATGAAAAACTATTGTTTTCTGATGAAAATTCATTGTTTCCTGTTGAAGTTGATGTGTCTCCTGCTGAATTTGATGTGTGTTAGTAGCTATTAATTTAACTATTTTTTCAAGAGATATACCTGACATGGATGACGGTTCTTGAGACTCTAGCTGTTGAAAATCTATTGGCCTTTGTTCATAATTAAAATTGGAATCATCCCACCATCCTTGCTTATACCCGTTTGAATAAGGGTCATACCATGTTTGATATTGAGGTGAAAAATCTCTAAAAGTATCGATTGGAGCACTTAGACCATCTTGAAATATATGGCATGTGTCGATTGAATGATCTGAGACAAAATAAGTTCCACAATTTGCAACAGCCCATTAATCATTAGAAAAAGCACAAGTCTCATAACCCCTTCTAGAAATAAAATCCAGTCTATCACCAAAATACGGAATGTTAGCAGCCATAAACTATATATAAAAAGAATAAGAGAAAAATAAAAAAATAAAAACAAGATGAACTCAAAAAGAAACAAATTAATCAGGCACCAGTCCCCGGCAACGGCGCCAAAAATTGACAGGTACCGAACCTGTGCAATAATAATAAATAAAAACCTAACTACCACCTGAAGCAGTAAATAATCAATTCGAGTACTGGAGCAGGGATTCTAGGCGTGCAATGGGTTACTTGATTCATTCTGTTTCCGAAGAGTTTACTTAATCCGATATACCTGAATTAATTATTTAACTGAATTCACTAACTGGTAGACAGTGACAAGTAGGGTCGTCTCCTCAGGGACTGGTGAGAAAGTTATTTCTTTTCAAGTCAAGACAAATAGGGGGTTTTAGAATTAAATGCCAACTAAATAAATTAAATGCAGAAAATAATTAATTAAAAGAAATAACTAGGAGAGCTCTAGCCAAGGGTGCACTTTAGAAATGGTTCAGGCACTGATCATTGATGTCCAACAATTATTAATAGATTGGTTATAGTTGTCATACATGCGATAAACAACCAACCCTTCCTTAATTTCTCGATAGTTAAGGTACGACCGTTAACTATTTCTCTAACCTAAAAACAACCTTAGGTACGACCGTAGGATTTAATTTCTAAATTGCATTAATAATTAGAGAGAGTCAATCCTAACTAACAAACACGTTACGAGGATTTGTTTAAATTAAATCATATGTTTCCCTGACATAAATCCAATTACGCCAGTTGCTACTGAGATAGAGGTAATCGAACAATTACGGATTCAATTCCCCTAATTAGCAAAATAGCCTATATAAATAATTAATTATTGCGCACTAATCAATCATACACAAGAGCTATAGCAGTTAAAAGCAGGAAACATATAAATATCAATAAATGAAAGAAATAATTAAAAGCAGTTTAGATCTCACAGTAATTGTCGAACCAATTCGTCAGTTGCCTCCTTGACTAGAATTAGGGATTTAGTTCCCCATAATTAGAGAACAAGCCGCGTGTGTGGAGTTTGGAAAAGTTTACAGATCAATTCTCCCAGTTCGGTCAACAACAAGAGAAAAACGGACGGAATTTGTTTACTTCCAATTGTTCTCCAAAGCATACGAATAAGAGGGTCTGATGTTGTCTCCCAATTTCGGTCAAAATCTAGTGAAAAGTAAAGCCAAAAGGGTCCACAATGGCGGCTGGCTTCCTAATTGCTCATAAACATACGAGAAAGGTTTTTCTTGCTTGATTTCTCAATTCGGTCAATTCAACCATGAAGAGTTGATTTTCAAAAGTCAACAATAATGGCTTTTCTTCTGATTGTTTTTCAAAAGCCACGGCCAACCCTTCCCCAAAAAAACAAAAACGAAAGTTAAACTTAAGCTAAAACGAAGATCCCCTCCAACAAGTAGTCCTCTTGGGAGTCTTATACTCCCCCCTGTTTTGGTATATCTGAAATCCAAGGAAGAGATTTCCTATTATCGGAAATAGCCATTTAAAGAAACAAAAACTCCCGGAATAAAATAAAATAGAATCTATTATAATTTAAATAATTTCTTCAGCTTCTCAAGCGGGCCCCACTATTTGAAGTGCCCCACGCACAACCAATCCTCTAAATCTTGATTTTAAGCACTTTTCAGCATCAAATTTGACAATTGGCATCAAAACCCTATCTGAGTAAAATCCAACCAATTAATGCAAGATTTAGTCAAATAACTGTGCAAATAGACCCCAAAATACCCCACTAAAATGCACCCTATCAATTCTTTATATTAATATACTTCAATTTAATCTCTTTTGCCTTGAAAAGCAAATTTACTAATAAGCTATAAATCCAATTCATATATAGATGTCCCTCTATCAAACACAAAAAACTTCTGCAAAAATGCTAACTGTGACGCCCGAAAGAAAAGAAAAGGGAAAAATTTTCTTCAACCAGAATTTTTGCAGAATCCGGCCGTATATCCGGCCAGTTTCTGGCCGGATACTTGGCCGGATTGGTGGGCTCATTTGAAAAAAAAAATTAATTTCTCTTCTGCCCTAAATCCGGCCTAGAATCCGGCCAGATTGTGACGTGGCATGGTCGACAGCCAGGTTTGACTGGGTGTTTTCTTCATTCTTATCTTGCTTTTAGTTGAAAATATCTTCATTTCTTTCCTTGGCCTGGCCGAGCTTCAAGAGGGAGAGAAGAGAGAAAGAAAACTCCAACTTCATTCTTCCATTTCTTGCTTACATCTTGAGATTTCACCGATGGTTTTGGAAACCACTCCATACAAGTGTGTGTTTAAGAGGTTTAAAGCTTTTGGTGGAGTGATCTTTGAAAGGGAAACTATAAGTTGCTAGCTTTCTTGAGTTATGAGGTAAGTTGCTTGGAAAATTCCCTCGAACACTCTTTGTTCGAATAATGGTATATTGGCGGTTTGTAGCGGTTAGAAATGCTATTTTGGGAATGATTTCATGATTTTAATTAGAGTTGGACCAATTTCTGATTTATTGGGGAATTTTATGATTTTATATGATTATAGTTCGTTGGTCATGAAACGATAACTTGTTGTGGTATAAAATGGAGTTTGTATACGTTGGATACGATTGTTTGCGGAAAATTTCTAGTTAGTGCGGAAATTCCGGTTTTAGGGTTTATTTTGGGGCTTTCTTATTGTGGGTTCCTGAGATCTTAATTGGTTAAGATTGAAGAGTGTTTGATAGCCTATCATGTATATGTGCTATTGTGGTTCATAGTTATGGATTTGGTGAATGTTTGTAGGTTGGAAAAATGAACAAATTAAGGGGAAGTGCTGTCCGAATTTTGAGAGTGTTTGATTGCTTTGAATTTGTGATCTAGGGCTTGGACTTGAGCAAGGCAATGATATATGATGGATGGTTCCTGAGCCGTGATTGATGAGTGACCCCAAACTATTTTCAAAGCTACTTATGAACTCTTTCTTGCATTATTTACTCGATTGCATATCATGTGTGCTTGCATGTGAGTTCATGACATGATTTGGCTTCAATGAGTTCTTGGGAAGTCTTGTGCTGAACACCAACGTCTCCATCACTGTTTACTTGGAGTGGCTCCCTATCACTGTTTCACTGTTACTGGATCAATTTGAGCGTTGGGTGTTTAAGTACAATGATTTCCCTGGCTCACAAGAGCAATAAACGTATTTTTGATTACTGATTCATGACATCATTGAAATGAACTATTCTGAAACTTATTTGATTACTGATTTTACTGGTTACTCGCCGAGCTTCTAACTCACCCCCAAATGTTTTTCCTTCCCACAGGGCTCGAGGCAAAGGAAGTGCTTGTATTACGTTATTTGTGGGACTGGATGGCATATATCTTGTACAGTTTGGAGTTGGATTCATTTTGTGTAAAAGTTGGGCTAGTGTGACTGGTTGGAATTGAAGTGGATGTATGTGTACGTTCCACGCTTAGAATCAGTTTTCGCTTCGCTTATGATATGTAAATTTGAGGAATATTTGATGTGTATTGGAGATTTATATTGTAATTGAATTGAGGACTATAGTGAGTAAGTGAGTCCCGGCGAGAGTTGGGCAGGCGGTCCGCCGAACCCTTTGGTTCGCCTTAGGGGGAGGTGGGGTTGTCACACTAACCATTATTAATCCTACTATTTTTCAATTTCTCTGCGTATAGTTGCTGAACAAATTATACATATAATTTTAAAACCAAAAAGTATATAAGTATATTATTAATTTGTACACTGAATTAAATTTGTTAAATGAAAAATGTAGACAATTATAAATCCAGTGACAATGACAAAAAAATGTATATTTGAAAGCTATCATTAAAAGAGGAAAAAAAAGCATCTTAATGAAATGTAATAAAGACATGTATATTTTTCTCATCAAATTTGCATGCTATACTTGGTGGTAATTTCAGTTAGCATTAATGACTCATATTTTAACTAAATATTAATGTATTAATGACTCAAAAGAAAATTGACAAAAAAATGACAAAGTTCATTTGTTCAAATTTAAATATTGATAACCCAATTTCTCTCCATTTCAGTAATATACATACTTTACGTATACTTTCACACATGACACTCTACTGACAAACATTCCATCAAATTTTGCTAACCTTAAACGCTTCAAGGTGGGCACTGCATAGCCAACCCTTACTAGTATATATATATATATATAGGAATATTAAATATACAAAATTATGTCAAAAGAATTAGAAGGACAAATCTTGGTATGAGCAAATTGAGTTCCTTTGAAAATGTATTAAGTGTTGATAATGTTTTACTACTATTTTCCATATACATTGAATTAATTGGATATATGATTGTTGAAAAATTCTTTGTTTTATATACTTTTTAATGAATTGTTACTGGTTCCTGTATAGTTTTAACGTTGTGGTTCTGTGGCTATTAAATTAGTTTAAAACTTAATAATTATAGTAATTATAGTAAGAAATTAAGGAGTTATAAGTGAGCTTGAGTTAAATCAGAATTAAACTTATAATCTGGATATTTTGTGAGTCAAGTATGAGTTTCATAGTTATCACTTCAAATCTCATAATTCAAAATCCAAAAGTGGTACTAACTATATAGGCCAAATCTATGTTTGTTAAACCTCACTTCAGATGGCCCAATGACAAGCCCAAATCCTTCGCTTTTTGATTTAAATGAAATTAAATTTAAACCTAATGCATTACATGAGACTTGATAAACTTTCATTCTTTGTTATTTTGGACTTGATGAACATTTTAATAAGCAAAACATTTTGGTGGCTTTTAAACTATAAAAATGTTGAAGCTAAAAGGAGAATAAATAGATCAACAATTTCAAATACGCATCTATAATTATAAGAAGCTGACGGGATTTTTTTTATATCAATGCAAGTTTAAATCCGATTTTTATACCCGTTAGCTGCAAGTGTACAGGCCGAAACTGTAATGTAGGGTATGTATCAGATCGATCCCACGAGGAGTAATTGAAACAAGTACTAGACCCTTATTTTTCTCTATTATTTAGACTTACAATAAATTTGAGCAGAGAAGTTTATTGCTATATTCTACAAATCTGATCTGCAAATCTAGTTTAACAAATGCTAAATGCAAATGAAGAATTCTTACTCAAGAAAGACTCTAGGGATGTAGATTCCACTTATGGCATAAACAGCACAAATGAATGGATTTACCTCTTGTTATTAGTCTTGTTTAACCAGAGATTCATTTCCAAATTTACCAAGTCTCATTCTCATGATGAAATGGCCTAGAGTAGTTCAGTTTTCCCTATTTTCATGGTGAAATACTACTACTACTCTGTTTTCTTTCATGAAATGCTAAGTAATCCACTTAAGTGTATCTCTATTTTCATGAACATACAACTTAAGCTCTACTCATGTGTTTCCATTGTTACTACCAATTCTCACTGAATAATAACAACTATAAACATGCTATTGGTGATCAATCAATAACAAGTAATCACAACTACACAAGTAGACAAGTTAATACAAGATATAACAAGTGTAAATCACATTCAATTAGTATTATTTAGCCATAAGTTTCATCTACTCCCTAATTTAAGGAGTTTAGCTACTCATGAATGATTTAACAATCAAACTCACAAGTTTATTAATGCAAAACATCATGAAGTACAAGTACAAAAAAGATAAAAGAAAGCTTAGCCAATTGATGGTGAAGCTCTCCAATTCCTGCTATGCTCTTGCACAATATGATTACAAGTGAAAACTCCAAATGCTTCTCCAAGAACTCTTAGCTAGAGAGAAACAAGTTACAAGAAGGAAAACTAGCTATGTATATGATATTTTTCTTCTCCCCTTGTGTCTCTGCATAAAAGGTGGTAGAAAGTCTATTCCTCTCACTTCATAATTTCCTCCACTCAGATTTTTGTAAAAAGAAGTCAAAGATATGATATTTCCTTTTGTCTACAACTCATTTGGTCTTCTCTTTTGTTGCAGAAGCATGTGCCACCGATTTCTGTCCCTCAAAATAGCTGAAAAAGTTGTGAGAAAGGTAAAGGAAAACGGCTAGGCCACTTGCTGAAGAAAGAGACAGATCCGAGGGGTGAAAATTGATCCGAACTCGGATCTTCAGGATCCGAGGACTTCCCATAATAGATCCGAGGTCGGATCCTCTGACCTCGGATACACTCCTCCAGAAGTACAAACGAGGGATCGGATCCATCTTTGCTCTCACGGATCCGAGCTCGGATCCGTGCCATTAAATTTTCAGTTTTTTCAGTTTTTTCCTTTTTCCTTCATTTTTGCTCCTAATTTCTTGTGTATTTTATCCTCTGGACGATCCTTACATTCCCTTCATCTCGTGCATGAATTTCATACATCGATATCCTTCACAATTTCACAAAATTAACACATTAATCCACTCATTTATCAAGTTTTGAACACTTAAACAATATTTAAGCAATTATCACCAAAAGAGTTCAAATATGGCTTTAATCTTCTCAAAACATACCAAAAGTTCATGCCAAACTTGTACAAAAAATACGTTAAATATTCACTTATCAGAAGCAAAGAAATCCTAAATAAAGAACATTCAAGATCTTGACAGGCAGCATATAACATTCCAAGTTGGGTAGAAAATTGGCGGATGTGCTGGGTCTAAGTCCACTCGTCAACGGAAGTCGTGACCCACCGTGGAAAATTTTTATTTTCTTGTGGACAAAATCCTTAGAGGCATATTTTCTACTGACTTAATGGAAATTTTGAATCTCTATCAGTTGGTTGTGGAATTGATTTTCTGATTTATGACCCTCATGTTTGCAATCTAAATTAATTTAAAAATGTTTGACTTAAAATCACCAAACCTATTGAAAATTTGTCACATATCCTAAATTTGATACGTCTATGTTAAAGAAGTAGGTAAATAAGGTTTCCATGAGATGAGAACAACAAAATCTAAAGCATGAAGGACAGTAGTCTGCATTTCGTGTTGGATAGTTACAAAAAAAATGGTGCACATTTGTCAAAAAATTTTTGTATAGATTTTGAATTTTTCTTTTAATGTACTTGTTCATTATCAAAATTTGATCTTTCAAAAGTTTATATTGTTGAATAAGAGGTCTGAGCTCTCAAAAAGCATTTATACTTAAAGCAAATTATACACAGTGCGACAAACAGCTTAATTGGATGACCTCTATTAGTTTCTCCTGAAGGGCATGTAAGCATAGAACTCCCTTTTTTTATTGGTCTTCTTTAAGCTAATCTATATTTCTTTCTCCTAGGAAGACACTCTTTGACATTAATGTGGCATTATAAAGTTTTTCATAAGTAAAACATTTTCGTTGCTTTTAAATTATTGAATGCAAATGGGCCTTCAAGAAGAAAGAAGGTATCGCATGGGTCGAAGATGCAAGGTATAAAGCATGATTGGTTGCAAAGGGTTATAATCAAGTACAAGATGTTGATTTTAATGAAGTATTTTCACCTGTTGTTAAATATAACTCTATTTATACTTTACTTGTTTTAGTTGCCATGTATGATTTGCTATTGGAGCAGTTTGATGTTAAAGCAAATTTCTTGCATGGTAAACTTGAAGAGAAAATTTATATGAAACAATCTCAAGGATTTGAAATTGAAGAAAAGGAAGACCATGTTTATTTGCTAAAGAAATCTTTATATGGATTGAAATAGCCTCCAAGATAGTGATATAAGAGATTTGACACTTTTATGTTGGGTCATGGTCATTCAAGGAGTATGTATGATTGTTGTATTTACTTTTGAAAGTTAGATGATGGTTCTTTCATTTATTTGCTACTTTATGTTAATAACATGCTTATTGATGCCAAAAATTTGTCAGAAATTTATATTTTGAAGTTGCAGTTAAGTAGTGAATTTGAAATAAAACATTTGGGAACAGTTAAGAAAATTCTTGACATAGAGATCAAGAGAGATCGAGGAGTTGGAAAGTTATTCTTGACCCGAGAAAATTACCTTGAAAAAGTCTTGGAAAAGTTTGGCATTAACGATGCTAAACCTGTGATTATTCCTCTTGCTAGTCATTTTCGACTATCTGTTGCTCAGTCATCAATGTCAGTTGAAGAAAAAGAATATATGGCATGGGTTCCTTATTCCAGTGCAGTCGACAGCATTATGTATGCAATGGTTTATACTTGTTCAGATATTGCACAAGCAGTCAGTGTGGTTAGCAGATATATGTCTTGTCCTGAAAAAATACATTGGCAAGCTCTGAAGTGGATTCTCAAATACTTGCGAGAGATTTCAAACCGTTGTTTGGAATTTGGGGGAAATAATAACGCTTTGGTTGGTTTTGTAAACTCTGACTATGTCGGGGATCTTGATAAAAAAAAAATCACTTTCAGGTTACGTATTTTGTATTGGCGGTTGTGTAGTTAATTGGAAAGCTACTTTACAACCTACTATAACTTCATCTACTACGGAGGCAGAATATATGGTTATGACCTAGACAATCAAAGAAGCCTTGCGGTTGAAGAGTTTGTTTGACAAACTTCTTTTATATCAAGGTATTACTACTATTTACTGTGATAGTCAAAGTGCCATTCATTTGACTAAAAACTAGATGTATCAAAAGAAGACGAAACACATTGATGTGAAATTTTATTTGATTCGAGATATTATTGTTCAAGGAAAAGTTCTTGTTTAAAAAATCAGTATCAAGGAGAATCCTACTGACAAATTCACGAAACCTCTTCCAGTTTACAAGTTCAAGCAATGCTTGGACTTAGCTGGTATTCATTGTTGGTGATTTAGGCCCATTGGGGATTTATGTGGAGAAGGTGGAGCAGATTTGCTATTGTCGGTGTTGGGGACACGCTAAGGTGGAGATTTGTTAAACTGGCTTTGTTCCACATCGTTTTTTATATAAAAGAGTCTTTCCCTTAATTGCCTATAAATATAGTGGGCTTGTGATGGGATTTAGTGCACAAAATCAAGAGAGTTTTAGTGGGTTATTTGGGTTCTTGAATCATTAAATCTTTTGTTTAGTAAAATATTTTGGGTTCCCTTGTATTTTAAGTATTAGGTGTTTTGGATTTAGGAACACTTTTTTAAGACATTTTTGTACTCTCTTGTTCATAGTAAAATATTGCTCCTCCTCCGTCTGTGGACGTCGATCAATTTAATCGAACTATGTAAATTCCTGTTTTCTTATTTTATTTATTTTTGCTTTGTTATTTGTCTTTTTTGGGTTGTCAAAAATCATTTCATCAATTTTCTGGGTCAGACCTAACAAAATTTACTTTGGTATTGGTCATCTATAAAGTAATAAATGTTTGTAGAAATTGTAGATAAAGTAAGTACGACTGAAAGTCTTCATGGAAAGTCTGTAGAGTGATGTTTTCTTTTATCAATTGGTATCAAAATTAATGGCATGACCACTTAATTAATGGCTGGTTGAATTAGTCCATCTCCGAAATAAACCAACCAAAATTTACAAAGTAGGATCAACATTCTTTGCTAAGCAGATGATCCTGCAATGTTCTTCATTAAACTGGACGATTTACACACGTAAAAAAGTTTTAAACTTTATGTCATGAAAACTCTTCGCGATATTTGTATGAATTTATATCTCGTTCTCGGGTGAAAACCGTGTTTAACACAATACGTGGGACTTGATGAACTTCCTTGCTTTGGTTTTTTTAACTTGATGAACTTTTTAATAAGCAAAACATTTTGGTGGTTCTTAAACTATAAAAAGGTTTGAGGCTAAAAGAAGAATAAATAGACCAAGAGTTTCAAATGCGCGTTTAAAATTAGAAGAAGCAAAGAAATCCTAAATAAATAGCCATCAAGATCTTTGGCGGGCACATGTAACGTTTCGAGTTGGGTAGAAAATTGGTCAATGTGTTGGGTCTAAGTCCGCTCGTCAATGAATGTCGTGACCCACCACGGAAGAAGAACTCTTATGCTGAGATTCTGCATTATCCTTAGATGTTGAAGCAAATCGAAAGCACAGGCTATCTAATGTAGAAGCTACATTATGAGACAGTGTTCTATGTAGATTCTGATTATGGAGTTGAAGTTTGTCAACGCCTACTATATTACCACCGTGACTATGAGTGGCAAGTAGTTCAGAACCAGGCGTCCAAACACCTGTTTCAATGTGACCTAATTGTGTCTTAGTAATATAACGTTGCCGCTTTCTTTTTACTTTCTAATCTGTGCTACAACTGAAGAACCTGAGTTTTCAACCTACTTGGCTTGCTTTTTTAGATCATAGGATTCTCTACACAAAATGAATCACACACAAACAAAATAAACCCGCAGCCACTAAAAGTGCGATACTTTAATCTCCAACAGGACATGATATAATTACCACTATCAATTAAAAAGACTAAATCTTATATATACGGACGTTATATGCATTATCACTATTGGATTTATGATACATGTATAAAAGTTGAATTTCAAATTCAAATTTTGCACAACTATTATTTGTCCAAAACTAACAGTATACACATTATCAGTGTAAAAGAGATTAATCCAAAAAAATATGCAAACAAGCCTCACACTTCTAGCTTTCTTCACTCAACCAAAATGGCAAAACAAAAACTCACGTGCAAACCATAACCAAATGGAGGACGACGAAAATCACTAGAAAAGTTCCTTAGCCACTTTGTATATATGTACATGTCTCTGTGTGTGTGTATATATAATAAATAATTGAAAGTTCTATGTATGGCTAATGATGTGTACACTTGTCAATTATTTGAGTTCTATAATATGTCAAACATTTGTTGTTAACATTTACAATTTGTCGTTTAAGCATTAACATCCTACTTAATTATTGGAGGAATAAGCTTGTACACAGAGAGCCGTTGGTTCGTGCATGACTTTTCCTTAAGTTAATATTTGCCCCTTGCTTTATAAAATTATTTCTAGTAGCTGAAATTTGAAAAAGAAAAAACAAAGGTATGTTTGTTTGGTATTAGAGGATGAATAGAACGAATATGGCGAGACTTGAGTCAATTACGGGTGTCAGATACTTTTGAGAATCTCCTCTTTTTTGTTTTTCTGTTTTCAAAAACTAACATTTATTAAAATTTATTAATAATAGTATATCTTCATAGAATTGGGAGTACCATTCCAATAATAAATTGTGAATATAGGACATTTGAACATTGAGAAGCTTGTCATATATCCACAGATTTTGTGATTATAGTGACAATGTCTATGGATCAAAACATGGCTAGCGCAAGGGAGTGCCAAGGAAGGATGGAAGGGTTCAGTCATTATTTCCGATGGTATATTCATGTATCGATTGAAAAGGAATTGAAAGACAGAAGATAGTGGTAATGGGGGAAGTGCAACGTGAATTAATCAATTTTTTTAAAAGAATTTGAACTGCTAAGTGAATTGGAGGAAAATTTTATGTCGATCATGCCTAATAATTGTTTCTGAACCAATGAAAAAGTTCCATGAGAACATACAAGGGTTCTACTTGATTTTATATAACATGCCAAGTGGATTCCACTTAACATGTAAATTAGTAAATAAGGTCCTCATATATCCGCTTGGAACTTTTCTATTGTTCCTAGATCATGCCTAGTAGTTGTTTCGAGCAGATATAAAATTCCTCGTGAAGCAAATGATAAGTTTTTGGTTTACTATTCAACTCCAGTTCAAACATTTAATTGTAAAAGAGAAAAGAAAAATAGTAAATCAGTTCCAGAGTTTGGATTTTATTGGTTGTGGCCGGTTTGATAAACTCTATGAATCATCCAATATATTAACCACTAAGGTGCTAAAAATAGGAAAGAGATGCCAAAATAGTAGTTGAAAAAGCAGCCAGCTTGAAGTTATAGCGTGGACTAAGTAGAAGTTAATTGTCAAATGAGCATATGAATCAACTTGGCCATAGCAAACATATACAAAAGCTCTAAGAGCAACTATTAGTAGGAAATATTGATCTTTGACGGGCAAATTAAACTTTACCCTCCCGTGGTATAGCTAATTTTTACATAATTCCCTATAGTTTTAAAAACTATATATAATCCCTTATAATTTGGATTAAAGTGTCAAAGTGACGGAAATGATCATCCATAACGGAACCTATAAAAATGTCAAAATTATTTTTATTTAAAAACTAAAATAGCTGGAGTCACCAAAATATATAAATATAATATGCATGACACTCTAACCTCGTATGATTTTTATATTTTAGCATATAACCCTTTTATGGTTTAGTATTTTACCATATAACCCCCTTATGATTTTCAGTATATATACATAACCCCCTGTGGTTAATAAATAATTTTCAACTTTACACAGGGATATTTTTGATATTTCAGTTGACTCCATTATGGATTGTAAATTCCGTCATTTTGACACTTTAATCCAAACTATGATGGGACTATATATAGTTTTTAAAATCATAGGAGAGTTATGTAAAATAATAATAATAATAAATCACAGGGGAATAAAGCGTAATTTGCCCATCTTTGACACTAAAACTAATGATTCACTACACTCGTGGCATGAGTCTCTTCCAATTGTTATGTACCACTTTTGTATATATCTCATTTTTCAGTCATTTAAAGAAATATGGGCACATTTAATTTTAATCACTTTTCCAGTGATATATTGTCCCTTTTCAATGCCAACATTTTTATAAAAAAAAAATTCACAAACAATTATGAGAATTTGTTAAAAAGAGTAAATTGATTTGATTCTCACTGTTTTCTTTTCCATTGGACAACCATGTCATGTCCAGCTAATTTCTGACCTTACAAGATAATATCTTGTAAGGTCATGTAAGGTCAGAAATTATCTTGTAAGATAATATCTTGTAAGGTCAGAAATTAGTATTATATCTTGTAAGGTCATGTAAGGTCAGAAATTATCTTGTAAGATAATATCTTGTAAGATCAGAAATTAGTATTATATCTTGTAAGGTCATGTAAGGTCGGAAATTATCTTGTAAGATAATATCTTGTAAGGTCAGAAATTAGTATTATCTTGTAAGGTTAGAAATTAGCTGGACATGACCTTACAAAACATTGTAGAACCAAGAATCGAAAGTTGAATGTGACTTTTTTGTTTTTTCCTTTCAAAGCCAACTTCAGTGGGCTAATTTCTTAGAATATAGGTAAAAAAAAAAATTGTCCGCCAATTGTAGTTCTGACTCTTGGTACAAAACTACAGCTACCGTACCTAATCAATACAGTAGCAAATATATATTTTTTAAAGTGTCAGGCTATCATGCTGATTGTGCACGGGAGCTCACGGGTGATTTTTTTTTTTTTCAAACCATCTACCGTGCACAATCAACATGATAGCAAGCAGCAGATAATTTATTTTTAAAAGTGTCAGGCTACCCTGCAGCGGAATTGATGATTCAGTTGTACATATTAGTAGGGGTGGTAATTCTTGATACGACTCGAAAACACGACACGAACCTAACACGAAATTAATGGGTTTGAGAGGTTCGGGTCAGAATTGGGTCAAACTCGATGAACCTGAAAAGAAAACATGTCGATTTCGGGTCAACCCGTGGTGACCTGATATGACCCGTTTACAAATTAAAAATAATTTAATACACATAAAAATTATTTGATCTAACTAAACTAAATCATTCTTTTTTTTCAAAGGCATTAAATCATTAATCACTTAATCCTAAATGAATTTAATTAACTTGTGTAAAGTTGAAATTATTATATTTAGACAAATAATATATTATATTATTTTTTACTTTTATGCTATTTTAATTTATTTTATATTTGGTTTGGGATAAAACACTTTTACGGTGTTTAATTTATTTTAGATTTGGTTTGAAATTATTTATTTAAATTTTTATTACTTGATGATGTAATTAATTTTGTAAGAAATTGATTTTATTAGAAATTACAGTGATAAATTAATAAATTAAAATTAAGTTTCGGGTCATTTTGGGTCGGCCCGTCAACCCGTCAACCTGAAATTTTCGGATTCGTGTCAGGTATCCTGATCCGTTTCGAATTAACGGGTCAAGTTCGGGTCAGCGGGTTTTTTATTATACTTGGATCTCAACCCGACCCGCCAACCCAAAGCCGACCTGATTGCCACCCCTACATATTATGCTACTCGGTAAAATTTTTCAATCATTTCCTCCAAATAAAGAAAAAGGAAAAAAACATTCAATCAATTAAATTGTTCTCCACTCACGGGACGTCGTCATTATTGACGGTTGGCTTGCTTTGGGCATCTACCGTCATTAAGGAACTTGTCTTTCCTACACTCAAATCTTCTTTTTTTTTTTTTTAACCCGGAACATGTCTCGATTCAAATTCTTAGGATCCGATCTGACACACCAAATCGAAGGAGTGTGCCACGGTCCCACGCAGCGACCCCGGGCGAGTTATAGGGGTTCAAGTCCATGATAAGAAATCTTTTCTTTACCTAGGTAAAGAATGAAATTATATGATTCTAAGTTGAGAAACGGCAGACCCAGACCTCACAAATTAAGTCCTATCCAGTTGAACTCCATTCATGTAATTCCTATGATTATTAGTGTTACTCCTTGAATGTAAATTTGAATTTGTCAACTAGTAGAACTAAGTTGATGATTGTACAAAAACTGTATGAATTTAGTAATAAGAATTATAGGAATCTATTTGAACCGGATAGAATTTAACTTTTAAAACTCCTAGTCTACTGAAAGTTAATCAAATTCTCTCTTGTTCTCTCTCATACTCTACAACATCTTAACCATTTTTATTAGTATTTTTCCTCATAAAAATTCAAAAATCCTCATGAAATTAAAGAATACCTCCAGAATCCAAATATTTTGCCAAACAAAATCCAAAAAAAAAACCTTGATCAGAAAATTCAAATAAAATTTATAATGTCCGGATAGGTCATAATTTGTTGCTAAATTTATAATTATTCTCACCTTGATTTTAGCCAAATATTATTTTAATTGTCGGATTCTACTTATATTTGGTATTTTGTGCTTATTTCAGGAATGGGAATGAAAAGTGCTTAAATGAAGATTTTATAGTGAAAAACATCTGATGGTTGCACGGGGGCATGCCTAAGTTCACCGCTCAAAGCCGAAAAGTCGGGATTGATATTGGGCAATCTCCAAATCTGTATCAATTTCATAATTTGATAGCTATCAGGACCTTCCTGATTTCGCGAGATCATTCTCAAGTGATTGGGAGAGTTTTTAGGAAATTAAATTGTAATAGGAAACTCCTTAAGAATCTGATTGGTACTAGGAAACCAATCATTTGAAAAGTCAGCAAGTAGAATCCGTGGGAGAGACCCATCTGTGGCAACATAGGAATTTCTTGTCTTTTCTTTCCTTTGCACGGATTTGAGGAGGAGCAAAAAGCCGGATCCTTGATTTCAGCAAAAAGCGTGGCAAATTCGGGGAGTCTTGGTTTTCTTAGGAAGCTAAAAAATAGGAATTGAGGGGACGGCAGCCGCGGGGGGCTCTCTTCTCCTCTGAGTAGTTTTTTTCTATTGTCAAACATTGACGCAATTTCCTTTAATGGAAATGCATGAGTTACTCTCAATGGAGAGTAACTGATCTTGTTTTCTAGTAAAGGGGACAACTGAAGATTTGGTTTGACAAATACTATGTGTCGCGCTCCATTTTTTTGAAAAAAATAAAAATTAAATGTTTTAGAAAACATGAATTTTTGATTTATTTGATTAAAAAATGAGTTTTTGGTTTTTGATGAAAATGAATGAAGAAAAATGAAAAGGGGCCTAAATGGGGTTTAAAAGTGCGACGACTTGGACCCAAATTATAGTTTAAAAAGGGTTTTTGAAAAAAAATCGGAGTCGCCACTTGATATTGAGTTAAGATGTACCAAGTCACCTAAAAATGAATTTTTCAAAGAAAAAAGTAGAAAACCCTTTTTAAAGACTCTTAGTCGACGAAAATCAAAGAAAAAGGTTCGGGAGTCACATTTGAAGAAAGGAAAGGCAAGGATAAAAATCCAAGACACCCTTTCGATCTAACCAAGGCTAGTTACGTGATTTAGCCAAAAATTTTCTTATTTTTACCTAAAAATCTATCACATTTGGATGTAATATATGAATGCAAACTCTAGAACTAAGAGGGTATCGAGGGGTCAAAATATCTCTTCAAAACTTAATTGATGCCAATCACAATAATTGTGATGCGAATAAGGATTCTTTGAAGAGGTCACGAATAATGCAAAATATATGAGACTCTAAGAAAAGAAAAGGAATAAAATAATTATATAAATACAAATATACATGACCTAAAGGAATGCATCATGTCGGGTACGGGGAACTAATGTTCGTGACTCAATTTTCCCTTTAATAGAGGGAATACGAGCATGCTAAGGCTAGAGAGCCAAACT
This sequence comes from Coffea eugenioides, assembly GCF_003713205.1. NCBI lineage: Eukaryota > Viridiplantae > Streptophyta > Magnoliopsida > Gentianales > Rubiaceae > Coffea > Coffea eugenioides. The sequence continues at coordinate 30,320,334 of NC_040045.1, read as the reverse complement.
CGTCCATATCTCATACTCAAGGGATAATTTCCCTATCTAATTAAGCAAATGTACTACCCTAATTCTAATTTTCTCTATATGAAATGCAAATCTAATGTCATGTCTTATGCATAGGATTATATAAAGGAAAATATAAAAATAGGGGATATGGATATAAGAGGGAATATGGGATAAGGGATGTGTGTGTAAAGGGAATATGGGAAAAATTACGTATATATAAAGGGAAGTATAGGATAAAGGTTATATTATAAAGGGAACATGCAAAAAAAATGATAAAAGACCCTAGAAAGTGAAAAATATGAAATGAAATGATTTTATCATACAATCATAATCTAACGCTCGAAGGGCTCCTAAGGGTCTAGCGTTGGATTAGTCCATATTTCTACTTCCTCACTAGCGTTGGACTAGTGAAAAATCGAATAAGGAAACCACAACTAGCGTTGAACTAGTGTGGCATCGGGAAATGAATCACTACTAGCATTGGACTAGTGTGATATTACATCATACATTAATTATAACTAAACCAATAATATAAAACAAGTAAACACATAATATCACATAAACATATAACACATAATCATGATATCTAGATGTGAGACCCTAAGAAAGCGGATAACACGTAACACATAAGCATGCAAGACATACTAGGCAAATAAAGCAAACAAGCCCTAACTATTACATTGGGGAGGGCCCTACTACAATCTAAAAAGGGAAATAAAATAAATAATTAAAAGAAATACCTAACTATTACAATTGTGGCATTTAATTGCCTTCCCAAATAATTACAAATTAAAATTAAATAAATATTAAAAAAATTGGAATAAATAAAGCATTAAAGAAATGAAATAAAACATTCAAAAGGCATGTAATTAAACACATAATGTCACATAAGTGCACATAGGGTCAAGTAAATTAGAAATAAGGGATAGAGTGTACCTCCCTTGAGTTGGGACCTTAATGACACGAATTTATCATTTATCCTCCAAAATAGCAAAAAGGGTCAAGGCACCACTTTAATTAACAATAAATGAAATGAAAACTAAACACGAAATGAAATTTAAACACAAAATGGAATCACTTAAGGTATTCACATAAAATAAACCATTCAAGTATTAAAGCAAACAAAGTCCTAAGTAGAAAGTTTTAAAAGTTAAAAATGAAATACTAAAATTGATGGCTTAAGATGAGACTTATCAAAATCAAATGCTAAAATTCACGAAAATAAATCAAAAATCACTTGTGGCAATTAAACAACAAAATACTCAAAAATTTCACTAAAACCCAAATCAAAATAATAAATCCCTCAAAAATTATTAAACCTCAAAATTTCATTCTAAAATCCACTAAAAAATTTATCCAAACGGTATGTTAAAATGTACTAAAGGAAAATTGGAATTCAAAAAGACAAGGTTGATCAAATTTCGAATTATTTGGGTCATGATAACATCACTTTAAGACAACAGGGAGCAAAGTGCAATTCTTGGAAGGTTTTCATGCAACATGCATGCAAATGCTACGAAGGAAACAAGTTTCTGCAACAAAAAACTTTCAACAACTCATGAAGCTTTCGGCAATGTTCTGCTGCATATCTGCAGCATCAAACCACGCGAATGAATTGCCCAAAAAATGCACAAAAACTCATTTTTTATCAACCTAACTCACACACACGTCTCCACTCATCCATCAACTGAGAAGATCCAGGCCAGGAAAGCGAGGAAACACAAGAAATGCAACAAAACACTTAGCAGCTTTTCGCACCGAGAGTCTCCAGAAATAATCCAAGTACAAACCGAAAGGACATGAAATCCAAGCCAAATTTGTGCAGCTGATGCCTTTTTTATTTCGAAAACTAACGCCCAAGATACACAAGACAGAAAAAAGGCAAGAGAATCATCAAAGAGCAAACATGATAAAGCTGTGGAACAAGCTCAGCAAACCAGCGGCCAAAAGGTTTGACAGTTCATGCATCTTCTTAGCAGGAACTTCCTTTTCTTTCGCTGGTTTCTTGAGCTACAATTTCTGGGTTTTTGAATGCAATCATTTCCATCTAAACATTGCTAACGACTCAACCAACAACAGCTTGGGCCAAAGTAACAAATTCACCAAGCATTCTCTCCACTTTGTGACCCCAAAAACTGAAAATTTCATAGAAGAAAAAAAAGGCATGCGAAATCTGGAAATTTCTGCAACTTTCAACCATGGCATTCTTCCATTTCATCACGCAAACAAGTCCAACGAATATCAAAATTTTGGGTCAAAACAAACGAACGATACAAGTCTCAATCATCATCTAAACCAAATACTATGTTTTGTTGCAGGATTAAAGCAGAAAACCTGGGTTGACCGACAGTAAAAGAAAGAGAAAAAAATGCAGCAGTTTTAACAAGAAATCCAATCCCAAGTACTTGTCAAATTCCTAAACCCATCACCAAGATGTGGTGCTAAACATCTAAAAGGAAAAATCTGAATTGAGGGACTTGCAGGAACCCAGATTCATTCATTGGTTTCAAGTTCTGGGTTTTCATGTCAAAATCAAACAAGCACCAAACTCTCAAGACAAAACAACAATCAAACCCAAATCTTGTACTTTGCCCGCCTTAGAATTCGTCAGACCCAAATTACACACACAAACGAGAACCAAAATGCAACCTTTAGTTTATTAACTATACATACTTCATATACACAAGAAGTGAGATGATTGCATATGCTGATTACTAAACACAAGAGATGTTCATGACTTCTAAATTGGATTCACAGTTTCGGATACTCGTTAAATGGACAAAGAAGCCGACACCAAGCCTATCAATTAGCGCAACAACATCACAAAGTATAATCACAGTCATTGTCAACCACAGTCATGATCATTCATTCGAAAAAAATGCAGCCTAGACGAAGCTTTTTCTGCTGCAATTTTCTGAGTTCTTTCTTCCGCAACTTCATCATTCGACTGGGATGTCTATGCGAAATAAATCAAACCAAGCCCACTGATTCATTTAACCAAACCCAAATGCTATAATCTCAAACCCACATTGTTAACTTCACCCAAAATACGATTGCCCATTCCCAGCAGATTCAATGGTGCAACTGAACATGAAAGCGCAGCAAAGACAGAAAGAAAGAATCTTGCGCTAGACATGTACATGGAAAACCAGTCAAACAACAAACAAATCACGAAATTCAAGCAACCCAAGAGCTCAAGCAACCCAAAAAGAAAAATGCCCCCTTCGACATGGCTGTAACTCTGGATAAACAAACAGAGGAGATTTGGATATAAAAAAAACAAAAGAAACTGGTTCTGCCTTTTGAAAGCAAAGGACCGGACCTGGAGATTAACAACTGTGTAGCCATGACATCAAGATCTAACCTCTAACCATGTCTAATGCTCTTTTAATATATCTTTTAGCCATTAATACACAGATCTTTGAATCAAAAGAGATCAGGAAAAGGAGCTAACAGATAAAATATGAGTTGGCTAGATCAAGATGCATTTGTTACCTCCTGAGTCTTCTCTCTCGGCTTGTTCCAGAGTCTTCCTCCCCAAGCTCTCCTTTTTCTCAGCTTTTCCGTTTCTCAGCCCGTAGCTCTCTGTTTCCTTTCCCGCCGCCACTCTCAACTGCTCTCTTTCCTTCCCAAGTTCTTATCATGTTCCGCCCGTAACCTTTCTTGCTCTCCACACCTTTCTCTTCCTCCCTCGTTTCTTTCTTTTCCAGCTTGGCCGCTCTCTCTCTCCCGCTTAGGTTCTCTCTCAGAAACCCCCCCGTCACTTTTCCTTCCTTCGTTCTCTCTTTCTTCTCAGTTTCGTCCCTCAGCCACCACTCCTCTTACTTCTCCAAAAATTTTTAGCCGTCACACACTATCCCCTCTTCTAAAACCCTTAGTTTTCTATTTATACCAGATTCAAACCCTTAAAACTTCATCTCGATGGTTCATAAACAATCTCAGCTCACCGCCTCTCTCTTAGCCCTTGATTTTGTTTCATTTCTAGATTCTTCTTGGTTGTTAGATGGAAGCCAAGTAGAATGAGGTTAGCATGATCCAACGGTGAAGGAAAATCAATGGAAAAAAGGATGGAAAATGGGAAGGAACTGAGCGCTGCATTTTCTGTACTTCTCGCATGCTGCTGTTTGGAAAATGTTTGTTTTGTTTGCAGCTCACGCGCGCGTGAGCTGCTTCCTCTTTTTTTTTTTTTAATTAACAACAATAATAAGGAAACAACAAATCGAAATAAAACAAGAACAACAAAAGTCAAATAAAAGCTAAAAAAGAAATTTTTTGAATTTAATTGATGATTTTTCCTTTTATTTTACTAATCTTCACTTAATTTAGATAAACGAATAATAAACTTTTTCTTAAATTGAGTCTAAAAGAAATAAAACATATTTTTTGTGAACAATTTTCTTCTTCTTTTTTTTTGAATAAATTTTAATGCTAAAATGTCTCAAATAAAAATTAAGAGACTCATGAGCGAAAATGAATAATAATTATCATTTAAAAAATAAAAATAAATAAATAAAGCTAAATTAAAAATTTGGTATCTAAAATGCTAAAATGTCTAAAACAAAATCATGAGATTAATAAGTAAAAATAGCTAACAATTATCAATAAAGATAAAAATAAATTAAAATAAAATGAAATAAATTAAAATTTGGTGTCTACACTATGAGATCTAAATTATTTTAATTGTTTTTTCCATTTATTGATATTTATATGTTTTCTACTTTTAATTGTTATAGCTCTTGTGTATGATTGATTAGTGCGTAATAATTAATTATTCACATAGGCTATTGTGCTAATTAGGGGTAATTGAATCCGTAATTGTTCGATTATCTCCATCCCAGTAGCAACTGGCGTAATTGGGTTTATGTCAGGAAAACATACTATTTAACTTAAACAAACTCTCGTAGCATGTTTGTTAGTTAGGATTGGGCCTTTCTAAATCTTAATGCAAACCAGAAATTAAATCATATGGTCGTACCTAGGGTTGTTTCCGGGTTAGAGAAATAGTTAACGGTCATATCTTAACTATCGAGAAATTAAGGAAGGGTTGGTTGTTTATCGCGTGCATGACAACTATAACCAATCTATTAATAAATGTTGGAATTATCTGTGAATCGATGATCAGTGCATGAACCATTTCTGAAGTGTACCCTTGACTAGAGTTCTCACAATTATTTCTTTTAATTAATTATTTTCTGCATTTACTTTATTTAGTTAGCATTTAATCTTGAAAACCCCCATTTGTCTTGACTCGGAAGGAAATAAATTTTTCTCCAGTCCCTGAGGAGACGACCCTGCTTGCCATTGTCTACTAGTTAGTGAATTTAGTCAGATAATTAATTCAGGTATATCGGATTAAACAAACTCTTCGAAAACATGGTGAATCAAGTAACCCATTGCATACCTAGAGTCCCTGCTCCAGTACTTAGAATTGATTATTGACTGCTTTTGGTGGTAGTTAGGTTTTATTTATTATTATTGCACAGGTTGGGTACTTGTCAATTTTTGGCGCCATTGTCGGGGACTAGTGCCTGATTAATTTGTTTCTTTTTTATTTCATCTTGTTTTCATTTTTTTTTCTCTTAATTTTTTTTATATATAGTTTATGGCTGCTAATATTCCGTATTTTGGTGATAGATTGGATTTTATTTCTAGAAGGGGTTATGAGACTCGTACTTTTTCTAATGATCAATAGGCTGTTGCAAATTGTGGAACTTATTTTGCCTCAGATCATTCAACCGACATATGCCATACATTTCAAGATGGTCTAAGTGCTCAAATCGATATTTTTGGAGATTTTCCACCTCAATATCAAACGTGGTATGACCCTTATTCAAACGAGTATGAACAAGGATGGTGGGATGATTCCAATTTAATTATAAACAAAGGCCAATAGATTTTCAACAGCTAGAGTCTCAAGAACCGTCATCCATGTCAGGTATGTCTCTTGAAGAAATAGTTGAATTAATAGCTACTAACACATATCAACTTCAACAGGAGACACATCAACTTCAATAGGAGACACATTAATTTCAACAGGAGATACATCAATTTCAACAGGAGACACAAAGGTTGATTAAAGAGATGGAAGATGGAAGGCGTGAATTGGCATCTACAATAAGCAAATTGGTTTCTCCATTTTATGAAGAATTACCCTCACAAACCAACATCGATTTTAAAGAAGATGAGAATATAATTATCCTGACAAGTGACATGAAATTGCAAGAGTCTCAAGAAGAAGAATCTAAAGATAAAGTTGAAAAGGAAATTGAAGTACAAGAAATGGAACCCCAATATCAAATGGTTCAAGCGAATGAATCCAATGAACAATCTCCAAATGCGGTAACATCTCCTCCATTTCTTAATCAATACTTTCATAACTCTTATTCTTCAATTCTTGTTAGTGAGATTGACTTTATTATACCAGAAGATTTTGAATTTCATGACAGGAATAAGTTAAGAGTTGCGATGGTAAAATATCTCGAACCAATAAGTGCTCGTGATGGAGGAGTGAGTGAAGAATTAATGTCATTACTTGCTTGTTTGGTGCCATCTACTAGTCCATTGAAAACCGTACCTCGTATGCTCAATGATTACTCTATTTACGAGGGATATCAGGACTACATAAAAGATGAAGCACTGAAACGAGCTACACGATTTTATCCTCCGTGAACAAGCATGGCAACGTCTAGCCAAAGACGTTAAACAAAGGCGCTGCTTGGGAGGCAACCCAAGGCCTTTGTTTTAGTTTTCTTATGTTTTTAGAGTTTTTGTTAAGTGTTAGTTGCATTTAGTGATTTATTGCTTTTGTTGCAGGGAGCTGGCAGTTAGACGTGCCCACGCCAAGTGGTCACGTCTAAGGAAGGAGGTTTTAATTTGGCGGACAGAAGACTACTTAGTAGTTAGATGTGCCCACGCCAAGTGGTCACGCCTAAGGAAGGCAATTTGCATTTGCGGGCAAAAGACTCTCCGTTGCCGTTGCCGAAATGTTAGGAAAAAATGTGCTAATAGTGAAAAATATGGAAGTGTTTGAATGAATTATTAGTCCGCTGATTCATGAATTTTAATGTTGAGATTTTGCTTAATAGTTGAACCATTTGCTTATGGATGCTGGTTGAATATTTTATATTCTTAGATTAGTTTGTTATAAATTAAAATAGTTCTTGATCTTAAAAGCTAACTGGAGAGATATTTCTTGAAAATTGCCACTAATACTTGACATATGTTTTAATTGCATCTTGACAATAGAAAATTTGAGTAATAGCCATTGTTTGAATTTGATTGCTTAATTTGTTATTCTCATGCTTGAGGACAAGCATGGTTTAGGTATGGAGGGAATTGATAGGGTATAATTTGTTATTAATTTTATGGTTAATTTTTCTCTTTGTCCTTGCCAAATATTGTTTTAATTGTCGAAATATACTTATATTTGGTATTTGGACCTAATTACAGGTAATGGAGCAGAAAAGTACTAAAAAGGATGATTTTCTTGAGAAAATCCCGTGCACGTGGGAAGCCTTGAGAATCCTTGCAAATCCGGCTCCAAGATGTGCTAAACCAACGTCTTTCCTTTCGTGACTAGTAGTTTACTAGCATTAGGAAACAAGAAAGAAGGAAACTTCAGTAGTTGCCTTATCTCTTTGTTTTCCTTATTTGGTGGAAAAACCGACAAGATGAGAGACTAGTCATTGTTTAGATTGAGGAGACTTGTTTTGGGGTCTTAGTAGTTTTCTTCTCCTATTAGGTATCTATCATGCGCCGCAAAGGCCATAGAGGGGAACATTTAATTATCCCTTTGGCTTGGTAGTTTGAGGAATAATTCTTATTCCATCGAGTTTTCTTCCTTCGAATTTGGAGCAGAATGCCATCAACTAATATTTCTGAATTTTCGCATGGATTGTTCTCCATTGATGGAGAACGAACTTCTTATTTCTAATCAAGGGGGCAACTAATGATTTGGTTCGGCAATCACTGTGAGATCTAAACCATTTTTAATTGTTTCCTTCATTTATTGGTATTTATATGTTTCCTACTTTTAATTGTTATAGCTCTTGTGTATGATTGATTAGTGCACAATAATTGATTATTCATATAGGCTATTTTGCTAATTAGGGATAATTGAATCCGTAATTGTTCAATTACCTCCATCTCAGTAGCAACTGGCGTAATTGGGTTTATGTCAGGGAAACATACGATCTAACTTAAACAAACCCTCGTAACGTGTTTATTAGTTAGGAGTGGGCCTTTCTAATTATTAATGCAATCTAGAAATTAAATCCTACGGTCGTACCTAGGGTTGCTTCTGGGTTAGAGAAATAGTTAACGGTCGTACCTTAACTATCAAGAAATTAAGGAAATGTTGGTTGTTTATCGCGTGCATGACAACTATATCCAATCTATTAATAAATGTTGGAATTATCTGTGAATCGATGATCAGTGCATGAACCATTTTTGAAGTGTACCCTTGGCTAGAGTTCTCACAATTATTTCTTTTAATTAATTATTTTCTGCATTTACTTTATTTAGTTAGCATTTAATCTTGAAAACCCCCATTTGTCTTGACTCGGAAGGAAATAAATTTTTCTCCAGTCTCTGAGGAGACGACCCTGCTTGCCACTGTCTACTAGTTAGTGAATTTAGTCAGATAATTAATTCAGATATATCGGATTAAACAAACCCTTCGGGAACAGGGTGAATCAAGTAACCCATTGCATACCTAGAGTCCCTGATCTAGTACCTAAAATTGATTATTGACTACTTTTGGTGGTAGTTAGGTTTATTTATTTATTATTATTGCACAGGTTTTGCACCTGTCAATATGCACAAAGATAGACAAAAATTGGATAAAATTCGACAAAGTCAAACAAAAAATTCCAACAAAAATGTCTACACTTACACTTTTTCAATATAATACCACTATACTACTCCCCCCCCCCCGTCCCCCCACCTAAATCTTATATTGTCCCCAATGTAAGTAATAAAGAATAAAATACAAAGCAAAAAGGGACAACGAAACTTCCCTGATCGTCAAAGGGGGGTCTCGAGCAGCTATGACATAGGTGAGATTGGTAGTGTGAAGCCAACATGGTGGATATTTACTGCACCCAAACCAAAATAGGAGATGCACATAGATAGTGAAAATGGAGATGATCATGGGAGGTGGCTAGCAGCGGCAACATGGTGTGGTAGCAATGGTGACGAGCAGAAACGGCGCGAGCAGCGGAGTTTGAGGTCCTAAGGTTGTGGTCCTGCGATTGGAAAAGGAAAGAAAGGAAGAAAAAGGAAAGGGAGAGAAGAAGAAAAGAGAAATAAAGAAGAAAGAAAGAGAAGAGAGAAAGAAAGAAAGAAAAAGAAATGAAATGAAATTTTTTTTTGAACCACTACGTTAGATGTGGGCACGCCTAGCTGCCCTTGAGTCTTCTAACCAACCCATAGAAATTAAGATATTTCCCCACACCTAAATCATGCTTGTCCTCAAGCATGAGAACAGCAAATCAAGCAATCAAATTCAAACAATAGCTATTATTCAAATCTTCTATTGCCAAGATACAATTAAAACATATGTCAAGTATTAGTGGTAATTTTCAAGAAATATCTCTCTAGTTAGCTTTCAAGATCAAGGACTCTTTCAATTTATGACTAACTAATCTAAGGATATAAAATATTCAACCACCATCCATAAGTAAATGGTTCGACTACTAAGCAAAATTTCAACATTAAAATTCATGAATCAACGGATTAACAATTCATCCAAACACTTCCACATTTTTCACTATTAACACATTTTTTTCTAAAATATCCCCACACTTAATTGATTTTTTTTTCAGGGGGACTGCTTAGTTTTTAGCCATTCAAGCGTTTTGATGCGAACTCCGACATTGGCCACATGAAAGAGCCCGGTTACTCAGCCATTATCGTTTAAAAACCACATACTCATAGCTATCATCGTTTTTTGACGCGAAAGTCGACACTTATGGTGAAGACCTCCTGTTACTAAGCAAGAATACTAGCGGAGTATAGCCGAATACTATTCATAAATAAGCACCAAATTTAAATTAAAAATCGCACAAACTCGCTTCATTTCTTAAATATGGAGAACTAAAATTAATAGTTGAACCAATTTGCATAAAAAATGCTGGACAAATATTTACCATACTTAGAGAAGTTAACCAAAAGGCGCAAAAGTTACAAAATCTCAAATATTCACCAAAATAGATACCCTTAAATTTAACCATGTCATACTTAACACCTTAGAGTGTAAAATCTTAGCAATAAAAAATTTTGAGACATCTAACCATCGTTAATCAGGAACAATCACACATATGCACAAAGATAGGCAAAAATTGGATAAAATTCGACAAAGTCAAACAAAAAATTCCAACAAAAATGTCTACACTTACACTTTTTCAATAAAATACCACTATACTATGTCCCCTATAAACTTTTTGAAATCTAATTAAACCCATTTCGGAGAGATATCCATCTATCAATCAAAATTAAAATGGGTACAAATGACAAGTTTGGGAGATGTAATATCTCCATTTACCAATGATCTTCGTCTTTCCATATCTCACTCCCTAAAATCTTCCTCATTATTCCTCATCTTCTTCACCAAAATCCCAAAATAAGGAAAAAGAGGAGGCCTGGGGGTTTTGCAGGAATGGTGTTGGTGAATGGGTAGTGAAGACCATAGGTTAATAAATCCATAGTTAATAAATATAATGAAGATTTCGACTAATGTTTTTATTGAGATATATGTTAGAACAAGGCCTTATTCATTAGAAGAGTTAGACAGAGAGCAAAAGGGGACAAAAGGCAGGACAAAGGAGCAATTTAGCTTCTTAGACAGAGACTGAATGGAACACATAAGGATTGGCTGTCCGAACATCAGTCAGAAATGATCAAAAGATCTTAGTCTTCTTTTTTTTTTTTTTTCCTTTCCTTTTTACGGACAGCACGGTAGCAGCCGGTCTTTTGAAAAAAAAAAAATTGCCATGAGGCTACCGTGCACCTGACACTTTTAAAAATAAATTATTTGCTGCCTTACAGCATAGTAGCAGGAGGCCTTTTCTAAAAAAAAAATTCGCCTGCAGGCTATAATTTTGTACCAAGACAATGGTAGAGTTACATTTGGCGGATAATTTTTTTTTTTTTTTTTACCTATCCTAAGAAATTAGCCACTTCAGTGTGATGATGAGGAAACGTGTGTGTGAAATAATGTCTCTTGTTCAATGTGGCCATGCAACCATTCCTTTGGTTTACATTTGCCACTTGCAATTTTTATTATAAATGACAGGGCGTCAGCCTGTGCAATAATAAAAATAAAACCTAACTACCACTAAAAACAATCAATAATTAATCCTAGGTATTGGAGCAGGGACTCTAGGTGTGCAATGGGTTACTTGATTCACCCTGTTCCCGAAGAGTTTGCTTAATCCCATATACCAGAATTAATTAATTGACGAAATTTACTAAATAGTAAACAGTGGTAAGCAGGGTCGTCTCCTCAGGGACTGGGGATAATTTGTTTCTTCTAGAGTTCAGTGCATGAGGGATTTTTAGAGAATATAAAATAATTGATTAACTAACTAATAAAACAACGAATAGAAATAAATAGAAATTAATCAATAACCAATACGACTCTAACCAAAGGTACAACTTTTCAGACACGGTCCATTCACTTGATCATCGATGCAAAGATAATCCAATTACTCATTACTAGATTGGTTATAGTTGTCACCCACGCGATGAACAACCAGCCTTTTCTTAATTTCTCGATAGTTAAGGTACGACCGTTAACTATTTCCCTAACCAAGAAATAACCCTAGGTACGACCATAGGATTTAATTACCCGATTGCATTAATAATTAGAAAAGCCCAACCCTAACCAACAAACACGCTACGAGGGTTTGTTTAAGTTAGATCATACGTTTCCCTAACATGAAACCAATCACGCTAGTCGCCACTGGTATTAATCAATTGAACAATTACGGATTCAATCAATTAATTTGGCATTAGATCATTAGGTTAATTCGAATATCGGGCCCTTGACATTCAAATAACATAACAGGCATAAGCAATTAAATCAGGAAACGTACAAATACCAATGAATAAAAGAAATAAATAAAATTAATTCGATCTCACAGATATTTGGAACCACGCCTTCAAGGCCTTCGACTAGATAAGAAACTTAGCCACGCCTCATGAGAAAATCTCCAAGTAATTTTACTAAGGTCCAGGCCATCAAAGGAACTAAGAAAGAAAAAAACTAAACTATGCTAAAAGCTATTGATCAGCACCCCTAGCCTCTGTACGATTCTCCTTTTTAAAGCCAAAAGGAAGATGACTAATGCTTTCCTTTATCCCGTGGTCCCCGCACGAATTGAGAGTCCAATTCCATTTCACAAGCCTTTGTACGTTTCCTTTCCAAGAGCCCAAATGACTCATGCTTCTTATCTCCGTGGTCCCAACGAGATTCCCCAATCAAAGTACAAAAAGGTAAGGCCTCTTAATGTTTCCTCTTTTCTCGCTTCTCATTGCTCCTAGGACTCCTAGGATTCTCATTGCTCCTAGGACTCCTAGGATTCAAGACACTCCTCATCAGCAAAAGAAATGCAGTCCGTCTCTTCCTCTTCTTGTGGGCCAGGTCGATGGAGCCTTCTTGAAGTCTCCCACTTATGGAGCAAGTCCCTCTTTTTTTGTAGTTTCTTGCTCTAATCCCTGAAATTAAGTCCAAATAAGTAAATATTACTAATTAAAACAATATTTGACAAGGACAAAGGGGAAATTAATAATAAAATTACTAATAATTAACACCCTATCAATAAAACATGAATATTACTCTAGCTTTTGGAACCTGAAGCAATTATAATAGAACGACTTTGGCCAAGAACACTGACAATTGTAGTTGACACTCAGAATTTTTTAAAAAAAAAACAAACAGCATATGAATTTATAAGGAAATAGAATATGATGCTTCAAGAGTTTGATTGAGCATTTATTTGGGACCGTAGGCATCCAATGACTGAGTCGTCCAATTGAAGATCAATATGCTTGTACAGGGAAATCTACTTGCAAAAATTAATGGGAAACTTTTGACCACGGAGTCTATTTCATTGTCCCTTGCATTATTGGAAGATACAGCATCACAACCATTCCTTTTTCCATTGACCATTTGCCACTGTGAAGTCTTGGCCTGTCGGCTTAGGATAAGAATCCAAGACCTCCAATGGTTGGTTAAAAGAAATCCATGAAATATTTATTTCTCTTGTTATATTAGGAATTGGTTAGTACAAAGATTATTCTTATTTGAAAAGATATGAAGGGGACAGTTTTATGACTCATTACATAATTGATCAATGACCAATAGTGAAAAAATATACAAAGAAAACAAAAAATTGCCCTTTTCATTAATTGATAATCCACAAGAATTTAGTAGCTTAAAGTGTCTTCGGTCTGTGGTAATATTTGTGGTAATATTTGGGTATGAAGATCCTCTCACAGCTACATTTTTATCCAAGTTCTTAAGTGGTGATCCCAAGTTGGTAAAGGTGTTGGATTTGCATGGAGCTAAATTGGACAGTATCCCAAAGCAAGTCTTCAAACTATTTCATCTCAGGTACCTTAATCTCAGTGGAACTGGAGTTAAAATTATTCCAAAATCTATTGGGAAGCTTCAAAACCTTGAATGTATAAATCTGGATGGAACCAATGTAACAGAGTTGCCTGTGGAAATTCTAAAGCTAAGAAAACTCCGTTCTCTTTACTTAGGGGGATGGGGTGATTATTCAAATGAGTATGCAAATTGGGGCTGTAAATGTCCCCTTGGAATTGGAAAGCTTATTTGCTTGGAAAATCTGATTAATATAGAAGCGGATAGTGGTAAAATAGTAAGGGAGATGGGAAAGCTCACGCAGCTGCGGCGATTATCCATCACAGAGCTGAGAAGAGAAGATGGAAAGGAGTTGCTCTCCTCCCTCTTGAGGCTGACCAACCTTCGAGACTTGTCCATCTCCTGTATTAAAGAAGATGAGACCCTTGATCTCCAACATTCCGTCTCTCCAAAACTTGAATTCCTCACGCGTCTGATATTGAAGGGGCGTTTGGAGACAGTACCGCAATGGGTGACATCACTTCAATCCTTGAGAATCTTAGTATTGGACAATAGTAGGTTGGGGGAAGATGAGAATGTAATAGGCTCCCTCGGACATTTGCCCAATCTGGTATCACTTGATCTCTATGGTGCTTATGAAGGGGAGACATTATGTTTCAAGGTTGGGGGATTCCAAAAACTCCAGCGCTTAGGGCTTGGGCAATTGACAAGACTGAAATGGGTGAGAGTGGAAGAGGAATCAATGCCTAGTCTCAGAGATCTGTGCTTAACTGGTTGTAAACTGATGCAGGAGTTGCCTTCGGGCATCCAAAACTTGACCAGACTTCAATTTCTTGGGTTCCTTGATATGTCTGATGAGCTAATGCACAAACTACAGAATTTGGATAAACAAAGTGACGATTATCAGACAATTTCTCATATCCCTCAAGTTTTCACCGGTCACTGGATTAACGGTCGGTGGGAATGCACTCTTGCCGTTCTCAATGCTAACTGGTATCCAGACAACTCTTTGCAGCTTTCAACATTAATTGATATTCAGTTAACTCATCTCTTCTCTAAGTCTCAGGTCGCTTACTAGCTTTTCCTTGTGTTTCATTGAGTTCTCGTTTGCTTTTTCCCTTCTACTGCTTGTCATATTTGTATCAAATCATATCATGAAATATCAATTCCTCAAAAATGTGTATGTGTACATATATAGATTTAGATATTTACCAAAAAAAAAAAAAATAGATTTAGATTTTCTTTTCAAAGTTACTTCCATCAAACATAGAGCAGGTCTTTATTCCAAGTCCTATATAATGCGCTGTTGGAATAGTTTACTTATAATAGTTAGGGAAGAGCCAGAGAAGAGTTTTTAGAGTTTTTTCCGTTGAATTTAATTCAGGTTCTGAATCGTGAGTATTATAATTGGGACTGTTTATTCTAGTATGATGATGATGGATTGTATTACACGCCTCAGTAGTACAGCTGAGCAAAGGAGAAAAAGAGGGAAAGCTACCGTGAAGGACGGGTGTAGGCTTCTGTTTATCTCAGCCGTTGGATTGGATGAAAACTGGGGCCTGCGTCACACCCAGGGGTCCAACTGTAAAGGCTTTAGAGAAACGAGCTGAGTACTTGATTGTTTTGTTGATGATGGATGATGGTGCTCTTTCTAATTTCTATAGCTCGATCGTGGCTTTTTCTTGCCGACACTTAATGGTAGATCTGGTTATTTGATCGGCTTCGGCTGTCAATTTTCTTCATTTTCATTTTAGAAATTTTCCTCTCCAAGATTTGAAACCAAAACTTTTTGCCAGAAAGTCACTACTAGTAGTTAGTTTTGTTCTTGTCCTAAATGTGGGATGGTCTCTCAAGTTTTGATAAGTCAAAAAGAGAGTAGTAAATAAATAATAAATCGAAACACTATATTCATCTCCTACATCAAACTATTTAAGCACAAAAAATTAAACCTCTATTTTTAAGTTCAATATATGATTGGGATTGATACACATACATCTCGCATATCTTATAAATTACTTCTTTGTTTTTGGGTCAATCCACATTTTTGTTTCTTCTGTCTTTTGCAAGTGTGGTCCAAGTAGGGCGAGTCAAGTAGTACTAATTTTTGTACTATATTAGCCAATAATGAAAATCATGTAACTGAGTTTAAAGATCATGAAAAATCATATAATTGAGTAACTTTAACCACTAAATTTGGGTTAAAGAACTGGGGTAAGTAAAAGGGCGGCTTGCAGGGATGGGATAGGCTTAGCCTCTTATATTGGCCAAAGATAACCGATAGTCTTATAACTCATACGGTGACACAGATGATCGGCAAGTAGTGATATAGATAATCTATGATGATCTACAAGTAGTGACATAGATGATCTACGAGTACCAAGCAAATATTTAAGTATTAATCTGTCTAACGGGTGCTCATAGTGTACTCGTTAAGTTATGATAAGATACATTTCAGGTGTTATATTTTTGATAATATAATATTAATTTGGAAAAACAAATAAATATAAGGGGTAGTAGGCAAGATTAAATAGAAAAATTATATAAATATAAAAGAGAATAATAATTGTTAGTATATATATATATATATATATATATATATATGGTAGTTTAGGTGGATGCTACGTGTCGTTCGAAAAACCCTAATATAGGACTTGGAATAAACGAAATAGAGCAGGTCTTTATTAAGAGGGCAGTCTTCATTAAGTTAATACTGAAGTGTACGAAGCATAATAGTGAAGCTTCGATAACACCTTTTCAAAGTCCAAACTTGAAGGTTCAGTTGCATTTTTTTTTCCCTTCTAAATTCTGGTTGTATGCATATTTTTCACAAATGCTTGACTGTAGAATATATATGATTTTATTCTTCAGCAAGTTTCTCAATTGTGGATTTGCAAATGAAATAATTTTTCAAAAAAAATAAGGGATATGTCAATAGAAAACATGCAAAATAATATCATAAAACTGTTTAAACTTATTTACAACTTATTCCTTTCTAATGAAGTAAAATTACAGTCACCTTACTCAAAGGAAATTATAATACTTTTCTCTATCACACAAAAAGTTGCAATCAAGAAACATAATAATAAAATAATAATAAGACCACCGACTTGAAAAGAGAAATATAGAAAACAAAACAAAACAAAACCCAAAGGGAAAAAAGAAGGAAGAAAGTGAAGGGTTTCAGGTAGACGATCATGTTCTTGTATCAAATTTTGCCATGATTTATCCATTTTTTGTTGGCAATTTAAATGTAGTATGATGTGCTTGTTATCATATGCCAAATTCGTACACTTCAAGATTGTAAGAATTTGATTGTCATTCTCATGACAATCTCAAGATTGTCTTTCCATGCCAACTTTCTCCTCTGCCGCTGGTTTTATTTAGCCTCATAGCTATAAATTTTAGAGACAATTAATTGGAACAACACAAAATGGAATTCTAAATTACCCAAGAATGTATTGTTGGATTGTCTGTGAAAGATACCTTTTTTTTTCCCAACTTAGTAAACCAAAATTTCATCTATGTCATTCAAAGCATAAATGGATATTTATTCTTATTTAGAAAGTGCACGCGCGCGCTCGAAACTTGTCTGAATTATGATCAACTAAGATTAGCTATTTTGATTTTATGAAATCAAAGTATAATGAATAAATAATAACATTACAATTAAAAAAAAAGCAAATTTCATGGAATTAAAAGATGATAAACCAAAATTGATGGATTGACATTGCCCGAACTAAGGTTTCATCTATGTCCTCATGGCTTCTACTTTTTAATCCTCCTAACAATTATTGCTACATTTTAATTGTCATCGAGGATTTTTCTTAGTTATTTTATGAAATGTAAGGGATAAAAAAATTCATTTTATTAAATGTGAAGGACTATCAATTAGATTATGTGAAATATGATTTGACAATTTTTTCCCTCAAACATGATCACGTGCAGGGCACGTGGTGAATTCCGAAAAAAAATTAGTTGGAAACCTAGGTAGGGACAAAATTTAACTGATATGAATTTATAAAAGACGTAAAATTACTTTTTTAGAATGAGAGACGGAAAAAATCATTTTACAAAAATGTGAGTAACGATTTCAACGATTTTCCCTATCAATTATATTAATTGCATTGTCCGGATTCGTTGTACCCAAATGCCTATGAGTACAAGCTTTTACCAGTATACGATGAATATATAAAAAGAAAAATAATGTTGTTCTTTTCATTTTTTTCCTAGCACATTGTAATGTTTCCTATATATATAAAAAGGAGTTTGTAAGTGATTGTTGAAAAATTTTCATCTGTTATCTTTAGAGATAATTTAGGTAGGAAAAAAATCAAATACAAGTGATTAAGCCAAACGTGCAACATTATAATGTATAGTTGAGTTGGGTTTGACTATTGTGTCCTCCCATTTACAATTGGCTTATATTCCACGTGATTATCAAGCATTTAAGTGGTGTTTAAACCACTTACAAATGTAATTGCAATCCTCTCCATCTTCTTTTATAATTGTTGGGTAACTTTTATAACTACAATAATAGAGGGTCTTAATGCTAAAGATGGTTGGTTCAGGAAGCACTTAATAATCAACATAATTGATTTTGGTTCATATTTTCAATCCATTACAAGTATAATTGTAGTGCTCTTCAACTTGATAATAATTGAGGCTTTAAATACTGAAGAATGTTGCTTCAAGTGCATGTGCTCAATTTTTTGTTGCGGGTGTTTAGATAGGTATGCTCATTTACTTTTTCTCTTTCTGGAGTTTTGGTTGTTTAACTAATATAATAAAAACTGTGAGTTTTCTACTGCAATATTTTCTCAATAGCTATTGTGTGAATATGGAAATTTCTTTATGGAATACTTGATACATACATATGAATATCCATAGGAAACTTTTTATATCTTTTAACTATATTTCCAAAATCCGATGTTCGTGGCTGTAGGTGGTTAAACTGTGACTAAAGATTATCTATTGAC
Organism: Coffea eugenioides; assembly: GCF_003713205.1. Classification (NCBI taxonomy): domain Eukaryota; kingdom Viridiplantae; phylum Streptophyta; class Magnoliopsida; order Gentianales; family Rubiaceae; genus Coffea; species Coffea eugenioides. The sequence goes on along the minus strand of NC_040045.1, from coordinate 30,301,749 downwards.
TACAATTTTATGACCAAGGTAGGACCTAAATTTAACCTTATAGTTTAAGTATGTTAATTGTTGATTGAATATGGCTATGATTATGTTATAATGGTATAGGGACAAGGATAATGATATTTTTGTTATTGTTATTATGGTATGGTGTGATTATCTACTACAATCCTATTTCTTTTACTTATAAATTTTTTTCCTTTATAAGTTTGTTGATTTGGCCAATTTACTTATAATTTCATGCACTTCAATTGATTCAATTAAACTAATTAGCATGCAGTTCTAATTAAATCAATTATCGCATAGGTCAAAACTCCTATGCTTAGCGCGGCTTTCCCCCTAGTAGTACTAAGCATAGTTATTGAACCCGGCCAGCCCGGCGATCGAACCGGTGAACCGGACATTGCACCGGATTTCGTATAAAAATTTTATTCCTTTGCTGGAACTTGAACCATTTTATTCCTTTGCTGGAACTTAAACCTTGGACCTTTGGTCCTTGCAGCAAGGCGCACACCACCAAGCTACTTCACCATTTGTTGATTAAGTAGCTTACTCATAATATATAAACGTTTTGTCAACTTTATCCTTTTTTTTATTTCTCTAAAACAAATTTATTTGGAATCTTTTAATAAAAATTTATGACCCCCAAACTCTATAAGTTATAAAATGGACTTAAAAAATGACATATTACATAATTCATTTTAAAGACAAATATTATTTTTAATAATTTTTTGCACTTAAAATTCATAAATAAGTTAGATAATTACACTAAACATAGATAAAATTTTATACTTGAAATTTGGTATATTACTAAATAACTTAATATTGTATTGATTCTTATATGAATTAATTATTTTATAGCAAATTAAATTATATGAGCATTTGCTATGACATTATTTCTTATAATTTATATCATATATCTTATATCAAAAATTATAAAATATAATATTTAAATATATTTAGTGATCCACCGGTACAACCACTCACCCACTGGTTAAACTAGTAATCCGTTGACCCACCTCGTTCGCCGAGTTCCCTCCTGGGTTGGGTTTAATAACTATGGTACTAAGTTTATGCTCTTCTTTTTTTTTTTTGTCTTAACGGCACATGTCTAACCTACTCCTACTCTTATGGAGCGGGAGAGAGGGGAATCTACTCTATGGGAAGGCCCAACTGAGCCGGGGGAACCTGACGGGGACTGAACCACTATTAGATCAGACGGGTGCTGTGACGACCCCGCTTCCCCCTAAGGCGAACCAAAGGGTTTGGCGGGCCGCCTGCCCAACTCTCGCCGGGACTCACTACAAAACTCAAGCATGAATATAATCGATGGTTCTTAAAAGCTCAAACGGAGTATAATATATCCACCAGTCCAACATACCAAAGTACAAGTCCAATACTTCATCTAAATTTTCATAATAATAACTTAAGTACAATCCTTATGTTTGCAATTCAAATCATTCTTACAAAAGTATAATCCCCAAAATATCATGAGACTTACATTCACTTCAACCACAAGTACATTATACCATAAAGTTCACAAATCTTTCGAAATAACCATTACATTCCACAAAGAAAATTAATCACAACCCAGATAAAGGATAATCCACGGTACTCCAAATCCTTGTGCTTGAGTAACTACCCTTCTCGAGCCTTGCATAGAACTAAAATGTTTTTGGGGGTGAGCTAATGCTCAATGAGGTTTCAAAAGGGAAAATCAAATATTTATAAACCAGTGCGTAATTGCTACTTTGAAATCATGTGTAGAAGTAGTACTTTTGCTGGTAACTTTACTATGAGTACAGCTCATAAATCATTTAAATCACTAACGTACATTTGGAATGCATGACCATATAAATATATTTTCATGAATTTTAGTCAAACAAATAGTGGCTCGTCCGACTAGAAGAGCATTACAAGGATTGCTTCGTCTCAGAGATTAATGCTCATGAGGAGTCTTACCCGAGAAATGTCAACTAGGAGAGCAATAATAGTATTAATAGTAAAGCAAACACAAAAGGATACAATACTCGGTCCACTTCCTGCCCTTATAACTCCCATCAGTAACTCCCATCAGTAACTCCTTCAGTTGACTGGCCATCACCTTATCCCTCCAGTGGTAATACTCGAGTATACCAAAATACAGTGCCCAGGGTTATCAACCTATCCGACCGAGTCCGCTTCTGACTCGAATAGGTGATAACGAAGGGAAAAGGCCTTGTTCAGCCAATGTGATAAAGTACACATGGCCTACAGCATACGCAAATAACATATAAACAATGAAATATTGAACAGTTAAGCGATATAGCAATAGTTAGGTCGAAAGCGATAAAGTACACACTCGCCTAGAAATAAGTACTTTTCATTCAAGTGAACAAGATTCATCAAGTATTTGACCACTTAGGCATGAAAGAAGCACTTATCAAGTCACATCACGTATATATATATATATATATGCAATTATACAAACAGTGGTTATAAAAGTTCGAGAAGCAATTTTGTGCAAAACAGTTTGGAATCCCTCACCGTAATCCGGAGCAAAGCAAGAGCAAAAGCAGGAAATTAAAAGAGCTTTTCGGTGTCCTCTGAACCACCTGAGATTAATCACCATCACAAATTACCTAGATGCTCGATTAAGGCGAATAAAAGAAAACCTCTTAGAATTAAAACTAGTAAAAGTGATAAAATATTTCGTATGGTTTCTTTAAAGATACTTTTCTTTCTAGAGGTGCAACTAGAACTAATACACTTCATATAAATTTTCTTGCCGAGCAAGTTTTCTACACTTTTCATTTAAAATTATTAAAATCTAGTGTTTTTAACAATTTTTCTCTAAAACAACTAGCCAGGAATAATTTCACGAAAAACTTAAAGTTTGGATAAAGTTAGTGTAAGCAAAGAAAAGAATCAACAAGTTAGCAAGGGTTTAAAAGTCCTGTCATTTAAGTTTTAATATTAACGTGCTATTCTCAATCTCTATAACTTGATAGTAAGATAAAATAATTCCACAGAGCTTGATTTAAAAGTACTCAAATTCAACAGACCAAAACGGGTTTCACGATTTCAAATCATTTGCACATTGTATTCCCGGTTGCCAAAATAGCAAAATCACAATTCAAACATCAATTTCACTACGGCTTCATCAATCATTAGCCCTAGGTCTCAACAGATTCAATTCCAAATAAAATTCAACAAAGGAAGTTCAAGGTATCAAAGCAATTCCAGATCACAACCCATGGGTCTTCCACGTACATTTCAGCCAACCACTTGAACAAATTCACCAAAACTTAAACTCTTGCAAAAATTACTCAAATGGCCAAGAGCTTCATCAATCATTAGCTCTTGGCATCAAACAAATATTTCTTGCAACAAATCAACTAGAAATTTAACTCAAACATGAAAGAAAATCACGGTTAGCTTACTCACAAATAACTCTAGAATTTCAGATTCCTTTTCTTGTTTCGATAGTCAAGAAAAATCCAGCAATTGCCAATTCAAGACACCCATTAAATCTCCATCTTTTACTTGCTAGAACCCCTAAACATATAGCTTATAATCTGACCGACCTTACTAAAACAAGTAATACACAAAACCAGAGAATAATCTCACCAAAAGTCCCAATTAATTCGGCCAGCAATCTTGAACAAAATCCAGCAATATAACAGTTTGATTATAGTGCTTTGCCCCTAATTTCCTTCAATTTTTACTTCAACTCAGCGTGCAAAAAGTGATTAACAAGCTACAAGTAAATCTTAAGCATCCAATATGAAAATCTCAGCTACACATTCGAAGAAAAACTAACCAAATGTTCAACCCTTTCTCTCGGCCGCAAATTTCAGATTCCTTTTCTTTTCCCCTTTTTTTTTCTATCCACGACTCACATCAGCTTCATGCATGATTAAAATAATTAGCTATCTAGCATTTTTGATCCAAACCAAGTGCGGACAACATCAACAACTTATCATTCAACCAGAAATTTATTCAATCCCACTCGGTTAGCTTGCATGCAAGCAGATTCAGTTTTCCTTCAATTTTCTGATTTACTCACATCCAAATATTCTCATGCAAGGCTTAATCATCCAGTGTTTGGTTAGCTAAACACACCACCAAGTGAGAATCAAGCACTTTCCAGCGAATTTTATACCAAAATATCCATACAACTCCCAAAATAACTCCATCGGCTAAGCTGGAAAATTGGTTCAGCAGTCAACCAACTTCCAATAAAAATTTCCAGCCATACAACTTAATTTCCGGCCATACAATTCACATGCAACACCAAATAATTAACTATCTATCAGTTTTTAACTAGCTAAACCCACAATTAAACTCAGATCATCACAAATTCACAGATTAAAGCTGAAATTTCCAGATCAAGCTCTCGGCAATTCCAATTCCTTCACAACCAGATTTCTTGTAACTTAATTTTGTCATCCAACCGCACAAACCCCACATGCATGCATACAAATAGCTTCATCAACCCATACTCAACTAGTTTAAGTCTAGAAATTACCTCAGCTTGGAGCTCAACACACACGACTAGTGGCTGAAAATCTTCCTCTCCTCTCGGCCTTGCTCACGCACGCGAGAATGGTTGGTCTGAGTTCAGTAGTTGCAGCTGTGGTGATTGTGATTGAATTGATCACGGCTGATTGAGGGTGAGGAATGAAATAGCAGCTCTCGGTGGTGATGGAGGAAATAATAAAGCTCACACGGTTATCTCCTGCTCTCACGCACTCTCAGACAGCTCAAGGTCTGCAACTCGCACAGCTCTCTCTCTGGTTTTCTCTCGTCAATGGTACCAAGGCAGGGAGTAAAGTGAAATGGAATGATGTTGTGAAATGTTGGAGTTGCTGAAATGGAAAGCTAAGCCGCGTATGAGGAAGGTGGAATGTATTTATTGAGGTGTTGTGAGTGGAGTTGAGTCGGCAATAGCAATGGAAGGTGCTGGTTTGAGAAGTGGAAAATGGTAGTTGTTGTAGTGGAGCTGAGTCGATTTTATAATGGCGGAAATGCTGAAATGAAACATGGAGCCGACATGTTGAAATTGTATGCAATTGAAGACTGTTCCAGAAGACTCCATGGCTGCATGGTGGATTCGAAATGAAGAAAGGCTATTTCGGTCTTTTAGCAACTTATTCGGACTTCCATTTAAGCTCTCATTAATAAACTAACTTCAAAATTTCACCCTAAATGAAATTTGATAGCTTACTAATATACTAGTCCCGAAAGAAAATTAAACTATCGAGATTCACGCCCTAAGCATAATTATAAAAAGTTTTGACTCAAAACGACTTCATCTGAATTCTAGTTTCCCCTTAACACCTAACGCTAATAACACTTAAAATTAGCTGTTGAAATTCAAGGAATTAATATTAAAGCAATAAGATACTCTACATCATGAAATATTAATTTAACTTAGCAAGATTCAAGTAACTTAATATTTTCACAATTAACTTATTTATATATAAAAAATTATGGTCACATACTTATTTAAGAACCAACAATAATAAAATTTATTAAAAGTCAAAGATGCAAATGCGACAAGTATATATAACAATCAAAAGCACCATAAATAATTCAACTCGAATAAATTTGGTCATTAAAATAATAATTGTTTAAAGAACCAATTGTTTAGACTCATTTTTGAGAAATTCATGCAATTTGGGAAAACTTGACACTACAAGAAAAAAGGTCATTAGTGACAACATTTCTTTGTGACGACAAAAAGTTGTCACAAATGAGGTTGTTTAGTCACGACTTTGAAGGTTGTCACAATTGACTCAAAGCAACTGAGTTTTCAGTGACAACCTTTAATTGTCGTCACAAAACTATTTCGCGCCATAGGACTTGGATGGCGCGAGATTTGCGATAGTGACGACTTGATAAATGTTGTCAGTAATTCTACCGCTTTTTTTGACAACTTTTCATTGTTGTCACTGTTTATGTTTACTGACGACAAATTTTTGTCAGTAAAACTATAGCGTAGTTAGTGACAACATAAGTATCATCACTAACTTGAACATCTCTAATGCATTTATTTAATTGTGAGCCTCAATATTAATTTAATTTTTTTAAAATTTGATGATTTATTAACTATGACTTTATTTAATTGTGAGCCTCAATATTAATTTAATTTTTTTTAAAATTTGATGATTTATTAAACTAGTCATAGTTACTTAAATATTAATTTAATTTTTTAAAAATTTGATGATTTATTAAACTAGTCATAGTTACTCAATAGGTTTTTAACTGAAAAAAATTAATGAAAGTTTCTAGTTAGAACAACTATATAAACTATTACAACTTGAGAAAGAATATATTTACTAGTTCTTTGAATTTAGCAAAAATTTTCATCCATTATAATTTTTTGATAAATATGTTAAGAAGTAGTGATTAGAAATACATTAGTAAATTTAATTAAAATTTGAAGCTAAAAATTCACTTGTAATATTAATATCGGATCAACTGTTTGATGTCATAAAAAATTAACTATTTGAAGCAGATCCAAGGTGCATTTACCGCTTGTAATATTTCAACATAATTTTCTCATCCATTATGAATATTTTTACAAAAATATTTAAAAGTAGCAAGTAATATTATATTAGTAAAATATTAATTCAACTAAAATGTTGGAAACTAAAAAACGTTGATTGAAATTTTGGTACTGAACAAGGGGGAAATCTAAGGAATTGAAATTTCATTCAAAGTCAATATTTTGAGGAGAGGCGCGGAAACACTTAGAACACTTAGAACGAAATAGCCAACACTACCAGTATCCTAAAGCCAACACTACCAGTATCACCGAACAAAACACACACTATCAGTATCCTAAAGCCAACAGCTAACACTTAGAACCAACCGTAGCACACTGCTCCTCGCCATCTCCTTGCCGAAACATCTCCTCGCCCGTCTCCTCGCCATCTCCTAATTGATGTTGGCTCGGAAATGATCAAATAGAAGACCACATTTAGTAGCAACTCTCTACCAAAAAAGGTATGCCGATTCTCTTTTTCCTCCCTAATTTTCCCCCAAAATGTTTTGCCCTAATTTTTTTTTCCCAAAAATTTCAGTCCAGTTTTTTGGGTTTCATTTGATTTATGGATGGAGTCATCTCCTCCTTTTGGATTCTACTTACTTGTGGGTTTTACCCTTGTTAATTTTTTGTCAACATTTTATTTCGGGTATGTATGGGTTCATAACAGCCTCCTAACATACAGGCTGTGGCTACACAGATTTAGCCCTTTCCTGATCCCTTGAATTCCTCAACAATTGTGGCTACATAGGTTGTGGCTAATTGAGATTGTAGACGAGTTTGTGTTTTGCATTGCACACAGTAGATTGATATATAGCTATCATGCTAATTGAGCTTGTAGACGTGGCTGTGTTTTGCATTTTAATTCCTATTCGCAAGAGTATATTGAAACAATAAAAGTTCTTGATATATAGCTATCATGCTCTGTCCATGGCATGGGGCCTGAAGAAAATTGATAGAGATGCTTTGAATGTATTTTGGACTTTCCTTCTTGTCCAGATGGTAAATAACAATTTATGGATACTCGCACCAAGAAAAGGAAAAAGAAAGAAAAAATGTCTTATGTCTAGGACCCATAATAACTCAATCACAGCAAATGCTGGATGAAGACTGTCCTTATTGAGGAACTATTTCACTCGTTTTCTTCTTATTTTTATCTTGGATTTGTGTATCAATTTGCTTTCAAAGAAAATCCAGATTAAAAAAAATGGGATGTTGACTTGTGGAAAATGTGAACCAATTAATGTTGAATATTGATTTGAGTCCCATTTCGGATGGTTTTGTTCCTATCCATTTATTATCATCACTTTTTTTTGGAATAAAGCAAAGTGGTCATATTGTTGTGCTCACATTATAGTATTATACTTAACAAATTTGAAAATTAGATAACCTTCATTGAAGATTTTATAAAGTGGCTTTGTGGAAAATTCTTAACATTTATAACTGCTAAATGTTGTGGTGTCGTGAAGGCACCAAGTTACCATGTTACAACTGGTAAGTTTACTTATGTAAGATGTAAATTCTGTTAAGATAGTAGATGAATTTTCGATATCTTACCATTAGTATGGCGAGATTTAGTACTTACATACATTTCAAAGGGTGCACAATACAACTCTCACTGAAAATTAATCAAAACTGCTAATCATCTGACTGCAAATTTTGGACCCAAAAGTAAAATTGTAGACAACCTCAAACACGAGAGAAGAACAGATAAGCATGAAAACATTAAGCGGGAACAAAAGAAAAAGAAAAAAAGAACTAGACAAAACTACTATCAAACTTTTGACTGGGGTAAAAACTTTAATGGTGCCTTTTCCCTAATTGGTCTTTCCAGGGCCTTAGATAACAATGGCCACTAATTGCGCTAGTTTGTTAATGTGATCTTAGTGCTGTCCCCAAAAACCTCAACTGAGATCTCACAAGGAGCTGAACTTGCCTAATTAAAGTAAGGGTTATTTATTCATTAGATACTCATTAAGAAATAATTCAAGTGTTAAATTTTAGAAAATTAAAGTTAAACAGAAAAATGCATAAATATAAAAGAAAATAATAATTGCGAATATGTATATTCAGATGATAAATAACATGTGATTAAAATATTTTAACTAGTGTTGAATGAGATAAGAACACCTTTTAAAATATTCTACCTAGACTTAATTAAGAACTAATAACTTTAGAGGGATACCCTTTTTAAAATTTTTATACTGCTCCAGGTAATGATAGCCATTGATTGAACTGGTTGTTTGTTACTGTGATCTCAGTGCCGTCCCAGGAAATCTCCACTGAGATCTAATAATTAAATTTCTCCCCTGTCCTTTTCGTTTTGTTGTCTTCTTTATGAACCAAAAGTTTGTTTCCTTTTTGACAAGAACGTCCAGGTGTATTTGTGACATGTTTGACAGTTAGTTTCCTTTTTGTATTTATGAACCAAATGTGTAGTTGTGACATGTTTGAATTTACTAATAGCTGTGTTGTATTTTGTTTAATTTTTATTATTGTTGTATGGGAAGATTAATTTCCTGTATTGAGCTTAATTTCCTATATTTATTATATGTGTTGTCTTTGTAGTATCATGGTTGCGTATTTTTTTGTGTTAGGATCAACAGTGCTTGTGAAAAAACATGGATAGGAGTTGGATGACAATTAAAGATTACTTGCATCCTAGATATTTGGCAGGAGTGAAAGAATTCGTTGAATTTGCTTATTTAGGCAAGGATCCCACATATAAGCTCCCTTGTCCATGTAAAGGGTGCAATAACTTTGAGGATCAAACTATGGAGGTCATGAAAAGTCATTTGTGTGGGGGAATTGTTGAGAGCTATACTAGGTGGGTATATCATGGTGAAAGGTTTGAAGATTCTGATGAGGATAAAAATGATAACATAGTTTTAGATGAAGAAAACAATGAGTCAGATGATATTCAAGAAATGTTAAATGACGTTGGTACTGCAAACTTTGGCGAGAATTGGAGAAATTCGGGGGAACATAATAGGGATATACCAAATAAGCAAGAGGGGGAAGCAAGTAAGTTTCTTAGATTATTATCTGAAGCTGAAAAAAGTCTCTACCCGGGTTGTGATAAGTACTCAACACTTTCCTTTGTTGTCCAT